>NC_057719.1:80146983-80205884 GCF_004010195.1 Chiloscyllium plagiosum
GAGTGAGAGAGTGTGAGAGAGTGTGAGAGAGTGTGAGAGAGTGTGAGAGAGTGTGAGAGAGAGACACACACAGACAGTGAGTGAGTGTGACAGACAGAGGAAAGAAGACACAGAGAGAGAGAGAGAGAGACAGACAGGGACAGACAGAGAGAGAGACAGACAGAGAGAGAGACAGACAGAGAGAGGGCGAGGCAGCTGTCACCCTAATAAGGCAAACTATTGCTGGAGAGCTACTATGTACTACTATGATAGATATTGTTGAGTATTCCTAGGAATAAAAATACTTTGTCGAAACTTATCATCTTACGCTCATCAGGACAATCACAGAATATTGATGTTAAAAAGTCAAAGGTGAATGTGAAGATTCATGCGCCCATCCCAGTTTACCATCATCAGTCACGCTCACAGTGTAGTATGCTTACATATACATTAATACATAGGGCCCCCTTATTTACAGATAGAAAGATATACAGGACACGTTTAAACCTTTAACTCAACAAAATAGGTGACAAATATTTGCTGCGCCATGTCACGGTACAATGAAAGTTAAGTTGCTTAGGTTAAATTTAAACAAAGCTTGGAAATTAACTGCCAATAATCATTAACCGCTCTATCCTCCATGGCAACTCCCTTTCCTCTTATACAGTATAAATCTTGATTTTCCTTGAGATTGGTATTCTTGCGAATTGTCCTGGTGAGTCCGAGCCAGAAAAGCTTTGATAAATTGTGCTTTATTTTCAGAAATATTCCAGTGCTGCATGACTAAGACGACAAGGGAGATGGTCAGCCTTATTCCTTTGTGATTGAAAGCTGTTCGCCTGCTTGCGTTCGTGGGATATTGTCATTCCTCAGTTTTAACTCTTTCACAGCAAGATGGGCTGGGATTGAACCAGGCAGGCTGGGATGCACTGTAGATTTCCGTTCCTGAAGAATAACAACCGGGAGAGGGACAGTTCAGACTCCTGGTTGGAATTTAGTGGAGATGGGTTTACCATTCCCTCTCACACAGCGTTAGGTGAAAATCATTCAGCTCAGTGGGTCCGTGCTGGTAATGCTCCCTCCCTACCCCGAATATACCTTAACATTTCTAACCCCCCCCTTTCTCTTGTTTCATTCACTCATGCTCCACGAGCTTTCTACTACATGTCCTCCTCTGATAGCTCCTGGAATATCTCAGGCCAGAGTTGGCAGCCCTGCCCAGAAACAAAATCCCTCATTCCCGGTGCAGTGTCCTGGACTTCAGCTTGGATTCCTCTATATGGCTTCTTAATCCTGCCAATAACCCTTAAATCCTGGAAGCTGGATCATCCTGGGGACATAGCAACAAGGCCTAGGACAGTGAGGGGGCAAACAGCTGGACCCAGTAACTGAGGCCCTGGCCTCTAGGGGCCCACTAGGTTCAGGTCTTTTATGGGAATTATTCACAGGATGTAGGCATCACTTATTGCCCGTCCCTAGTTGCCCTCGAGAAGGTGGTGGCCTTCTTGAACCGCTGTGGTAGGTATACAAGTATAAATTGTAGCATTTCAAAAAGTGCTGAAGGAGGCCAGTTGGCCCATCATGCCTGTACCTGCTCTCAAGTGTAGTTGGAAAGCTTGATTGATCTGCTTTAACGGGGAGAAAGTGAGGACTGCAGATGCTTTAACATAATCTGCTTTAACATAAATCATTACAAGTTAAAAAGGGAGCATCACAAACTATACATCAACCTACAGGTCCTTGACTTGCAGGCCTTGTAGTCATGACAATATCCACATTATACTCAGCAATGAGGAGGTAATCAGTCGATTAATCCATGAAGAATTGCTTCCAAGTAGATAAGATGGTAAAGGCGGCATACAGCATGCTTGTCTTCATTGGTTGTAGCATTGAGTATAAAAATTGGCAGCTGTACAAGACTTTAGCTAGACCACATTTGGAGCATTGTGTGCAGTTCCGGTTGCCACATTACAGGAAGGATATGGAGACATTGGAGGGTGCAAAAAAAAACTACAAGGGGAGGTTGGACAAATTTAGATTGACACTCTAGTGAAAACATAGGCCGAGGGGCAACCTAATAGAAGTATATAAATTTGAGAGAACCATAGATAAAGTGGACATGTCGAATACGGGGTAGCATAGGTTTAAGGTGAGAAGGGGGACAATTTTAAGGAGATGTGCGAGGCAAGTGTTCTTTTTGCTCAGAAGGTGGTAGGTGCTCGGAGCGTACTGCCAGGTGAAGCAGTAGAAACAGGTACAATAGCAACATTTAAGAGGCATTTAGACAGACATGTGAGCAGGTAAGGAATACAGGGATAGGGGCCATGTGCTGGTAGATGGGATTAATTGAGAATGGCATCATTATTGGCAGAGACATATTGGGCTGAAGGGCCTGTTCCTGTGTTGTACTGTTCTGTGTTCTCACTAATTGTTTGTGTCAGTCTATAAATGCCACAATAAAGGGGATGTGTGTTTTAGGGCCCAGCAAGAGGAGGGAGGGGGGTGGGGGGAGTTACTGCACAGGTACCTTGACCAAAGCATGTGTATCAACAGGTGGGACTGGTCAATAGGAATCTGTGTAATGATGTCTCAGATCCACAATGCCATTGGCACGCTGAAAGCAGCACACTGGACCCGAAAGCTTAACTGTTTGCTTTCTCTCCACAGATGCTGCCAGACCTACTGAATTTCTCCAGCAGTTGCTGTTTGTGCTTCAGTAACTGTCGGAAGCAGTGTCCTTGGGTCAGGGGGTGTGGCCCTACGTTGTTTTGTTCAATCAAATATGTTTGCGTCATGTTTGTGAACAATATAAAATGCTGCTTGATTCTCTCTCTCTCTCTCTCTCGTTGCCTGGGGATCACACCCAGTCTGTTTCATTCGGCTATCCTGCGGACACCAATAAACCAAAGTGTTCTGGAAATACTCAGCAAGTCAGGCAGCTGCTGAGGATACTGTGATCAATGACCAGGCACCCACCAAAAACATCACCGCTGACCAGGCACCCACCAAAAACATCACCGCTGACCAGGCACCCACCAAAAACATCACCGCTGACATTTATCCTAGCTGTTTAGTTCAGTTTCTCTTTTTTTTCCACCCGTGTGTGGGAGGCTGGGAATGGGTTTGTTCTTTTGCTGTAGGCACTCCCTTCATCCACTGGCCTCAGCCCAAAAGGAAGGTCAGTGCTGCACAGCACTGCCTCTGATGGGAGGTAGGTATGGGGCGGGAGAAAAAAGAGATAGGCGGGGGTTGGGAAAGAGGGAGAGAGGCGGGGGTGGGGAGAAAAGGAGGGAAGGGAAGGGGAGAGAGACAGAGACAGAGAGGGAAGGGGAGAGAGAGAGAGATACAGATAGAGAGATGCGGAAAGTAGGTGGGTGGGGGGTGGGAAGAGAGACAGAGACAGACAGAGAGATAGGGGTACAGAGATGGGGGGTGGGGAAGAGACAGACAGATAGAACCAAAGTACAGTGATATGTATTTAGTTCCCATCCAGTCAACGGTGCTTCTCGGCAGTATCCTGACTTCCTCAGTTCCAGCCTCCCCTGTACAGCAGTGTATGGGGTCATTGGAAATCAACAAGACAGGAGAAGGTTGTGATGTTGTCACACTCACCGTCCACACGTACACGTACGTATACACACACACATACACGTACACACACACACACACACACGTACACACAGTCCCCTCTCTCTCCCACACACATAGATGCTGGGTTGCTGCTTGCCCACATAGACAGATGAGCTCATTTCCTCAGGATCCAGCTGTCTCTTTCCTGATGGAAACAGGGCTCGGTCATGGCCGGCTCTTAACGTACAAACACTGACAGGAACACTGCCCACGTCACGAGCAACATTCCATGATGAGAAACACCCCTTCTCGACCTTTCTACTCTTTTTAAGAGAGAACTTCAATGGGTTAGACAGTCCCTGATGGGACACTAGCCAGATCAGAACAGCCAATGGAAACTTATAGAGCTGTGTCAGAAAATCACAAAAATATTAACTCAAACTATCACATTGGGGTAATGAGGGAGCCCAGCTCCACTGTGCCCACCAGTCCCTACAGTGCCAACAGGCACATGCCCCCACTCAATGGGCATCTGAAAAGGGACAGACAGCAGGTACTAGGATCCCCTCCATGGCCCAGTGCCTACACACACACACACACACAAAGCAATGGGAGTGGGTCAGTTTCCCTCAAGCCCACTGCATTTCTGAGCAGCTTCAATTCCGGGCAATGTACCACAGTCACGAGGATGGAGACGGCCTAGGCCTGTGTATTGGATATCACTGATGCCCCTTCAGCTGATTATAGGATCTCTACGGTGCAGAAAGAGGCCATTCAGTCTATCTAGTATGCGCCAACCCTCCGAATAGCACCCCACCCAGACCCAACTCCCTCCACCTTATCCCCACGGCCTCAGTGTTTCCCAGTCCCCTCCTCCACCTTTCATTGAAAATCTCGCAGACAGAGAAACCAGTTTCTAAGCAACAGCTCCCTAACAACAGCCACCCACTCCCTGCCTCATGACAGCCCAAGGCACTTTAGAGGTGTCGTCACTGTTGTAATGCAGGAAACTCAGAGCTTGTTGTGCGCACAGTCAGCAACCGGATCACGATAAGGAGATCTGTTCTAATGATGCTGATTGAGGGATAAATGTTGGTTAGGACATGAACAAGACCTTTCCTGCTATTCTTCATATTGAGGCACCTGAAATCTTGGATGCTGACCAGGGCCTCAATCTAATGCCTGACACTCAGAGTCCATTTCTTGGGGGAGAAATATTCAACACCATCAGCATTTTGTTCGGAGAATTAAGTTTTCAAGTCAAACACATTTAAATAGTATTCTCACTCCCCTGTCTCTGCTCGGCTATAGAAGAACTATGAGCAGGAGTAGGCCTTTCGGCCCATCAAGCCTGCTCTACCAGTCAAGAAGATCATGGCTGATCTTTTTATAGCCTCAGCTCCACCTACCCGCCCTCTCACCCATATCCCTTAATTCCTTTACTGTTCAAAAATCTATCTTTGCCTTAAAGACATTCAGCGAGGTAGCCTCAACTGGGCTGGAAATTCCACATCGTCACAACCCTTTGGAGGAAGATGGTCCTCCTCCGCTCACTCCCAAATCTGTTGCCCCCTTATTTCTGAGGCCACCTCTCCTCCCCGTTCTAATTTCACCCATCCATGGAAACAACCTCCCTGCTTCTAAAACATCCACTCCCTTCATAATTAATAAGATCCATCACCCCCCCCCCCCCCCCCCCCCCCATCACCCCCCCCCCCCCCCCCCTCAACTGGAGGTGCACTCTGCCTTTGCAAGCTGTCCGACCACAGGGGCCCTCGTCATCCAGAGCCCATTAGAACAGCAGCCTATAGCTGAGGCAGGTGGGTTCCACGTCCCCTTTCCCTGTTAAGGGTGGCATGGTGGCTCAGTGGTTAGCACTGCTGCCTCACAGTGCCAGGGACGTGGGTTCGATTCCAGCCTTGGGCGACTGTGTGTAGAGTTTGCACATTCTCCTCATGTCTGTGTGGGTTTCCACCAGGTGCTCTGGTATCCTCCTACAGTCCGAAAATGTGCAGGTCAGGTGAATTGGCCGTGCTAAATTGCCCGTGTTCAAGGATGTGTAGGTGATGTGCATTAGTCAGGGGTAAACATAGGGGAATGGGTCTGGGTGGGTTACTCTTCGGAGGGTCAGTGTGGACTTGTTGGGCCGAAAGGCCTAATTCCACACTGTAGGGATTCTATGATTCTTCTATGTTCCAACCCAAAGGTGTCCTGCTTGGAGTTTAGCCCAGATGAGTGGATGGGGAGGCTGTGGTGGTAGTGGTAATGCCACCGGGCTCACAATGCAAGGAGTGGGTAGACATTTTGACACATGGGTTCAAAGCCGACCACGCTGGTAGGCAGGATTTCAAACCCAACTAACTCATTCTACAGACCGAGTGTCGGAAAAGCCCAACTGGCTCACAAGTGTCCTTCAGGGGAGGAAATCTTGAACTCGGTTCAAGGGCAATACAGGATGTTTGTCAAAATCTGATTGCACTCACACCAAGAAACTATCCCGAAAATATTCCATAAACTCTTCATCTTGGCTCACTTTGCCCATCTGATTTTTCCAGTCAATTATGCAGATTAATATTCCATGATTCTCACCATACTTATCTAATAAGCTCCCATTATTTCTACCTTTACACTCCTACCATGTAGTTAATGTTCGAGGCCCTGTACACCACGGTACACCACTGATGTTGTGCAGGTTGGGTGAACTGGCTATGCTAAATTGGCCATCGTGTCCAGGGATTGTGTAGGCCGGATGGGTCTTCGGAGAGTCGGCGTGGACTCGATGGGCCGAATGGCCCTGCTTCCACGCTGTAGGGACTCTATCCCGCAAAAGAATGACCAGACAGAAAAATTCAGCAGCGTCCGTTAGACAGCAGATCACCGCAGAGGTGAGCCAGCATCTGGTCTGGAACATCACCGATCCTGCCCACTGCCTTTCAAGTTCTCTCCAGAAACACACAGCTCCTTATTGAAGCTGGTCGCACTGCCTTCTTCAGCATTCTTTGCCGACATCGATTTCACAATCCCGATTCCCGTAAACCGAGTCCCAGCGACTTCCCCCTATTTTATTTGCAACTTCCTTGAGAAGTTCAAGATGTGGGCTGTTCCTGAATTCTGCAGCCAGTTGGTCTGAAGGGACTGTTCCAAATTCTGCACCGACAGGCCCCTGGCTGAGGGTTGCCCCAGACCACAAACCAGGGCCAAACTATTTCGTCAATCTGGGAAAAGTGTTGAGCAGGGGTGTGTGTGTGTGTGTAAAAATCTCTTTATTTTGTGTTAAGCCTGTCCAATCCCTTGCGACAGAGAGGGGTTCTAACAGCATTAAAACAGACAGAGGCAAAAGAGACACACACACACACACGGAGAGGAGAGACAGGCACAGACAAACATGCTCATACAAAGACAACATGTCAGATAGAGGTTTTCTACCTCATCAAAAACTGTGTATATATTGTCTTTTAAAACATGTTCAGTCCTGACTGCAAACTGATTTTGCACTAGTCTGAAACCATTTTCCTTTCCACATTAATCTGCCTTAAAAAGATTCATGCACAGCAACACATTGCAGTTAACACCCCATCAGACAGTGGGAAAGACTCATCTCACACCATCTGTACAAAAACAACGCAGTGACTTGGAACCTCAGCCACCGTCACCTCAGCTTTATATATCTGTAACCTTATTAGCTGCAGGCTCTCTGACAATGGATCATTCTGTGCCAGTCGTTTAACAACTGGGGACACGAGGGCTGGGCTCGACAATGTGACCAGACCCCCTATGGTTGTCATTTGGTGACCCTTGACCTGCAGCAGCAAGTGTATATGTCGATCAAATGGAGTACAGAGCACTGTCTGAGGCCAGTCACAGATGACCATCCCTTTGATTCTCTTCAGAGGATTGTGGGTGAGTGAAAGCTGATCACTCGAGTGAGTCATGTGGCAACAATTCGTCAGATATATGAAAGCAAACAAAAACTAGAAAGAAAACAGCACACAATACTATTCAAAAGAAACTCAGCAACAACAAAAAAAAACCCACAGGTTTTTGTAGCAAACTGGTTTAGCCACTCTCTGTCTCAGACTAGGTGTCAACATCATCTCATGTTAAAAACAGCATCAAATGGATGGTTTCGGCCTACTTACAGACAGACAGACAGAGTACTTTTGTGGCCAATTGAATGAACAAAATTCATCAGAGCAAAAACTGTGCTCGGTTATCATCGAATTCTTTACACTGTGGAAATGGGCTATTTGGCCCAACAAGTCCACATCAACCTTCCAAAGAGCCTCCCACCCACACCCATTTCCCCTGCCCTATTACTCTACATTTACCCCTAACTAATGCACCTAACTTACACATCCCTGAACACTATGGGCAATTTAGCATGGCCAATTCACCTGACCTGCACATCTTTGGACTGTGGGAGGAAACCAGAGTATCTGGAGGAAACCCATGCAGATGAGTCATCCAAGGCTGGAATCGAACCCAGGTCCCTGGCACTGAGGCAGCAGTGTGAACCACTGAGCCACCCTTTGTTGATTGGATCAAAAAAGCTTTTCTCTCTTGACGTGTCTATCCACCAGTAAAACATACTGAGCACTTCCCAGGAACAGAGTCAGGTACAAATCTGACAACACAAACTAGTGTTGAGAGTTTGGTACTGGAAAAGCACAGCAGGTCAGGCAGCATCCGAGGAGCAGGACAGTCAATGTTTCAGGCAAAGGCCCTTTATCAGGAATCAACAACTATTTCTTCTCCTCGGTCCTATGGAGTTATTGGTCAGTGAATGGAGTACAGGAGTTGGGAGGTCATGTGGCTGTGCAGGACATTAGTTAGGCCACTTTTAGAATACTATGTGCAATTCTGGTCTCTTTGCTGTAGGAAAAATATTGTGAAAGGGTTCAGAAAAGATTTACAAAGGATGTGGCCAGGGTTGGAGCATTTGAGCTATAGGGAAGAGGTTGAATAGGCTGGGGCTGTTTTCCCTGGGGCGTCAGACGTTGAGAAGAGATCTTATAAAGTTTTATAAAATCATGAGGGGCATGGATAGGGTGATTGGCCAAGGTGTTTTCCCCAGAGTGGGAGAGTCCAAAACTAGAACGCATAGGTTTAAGGTGAAAGAAGAAAGAGTTGAAAGTGGTCTAAGGGGAAACTTCTTTATGCAGAGGGTGGTGCATGAATGGAATGAGGCTGCCAGAGGAAATGATGGAGGCTGGTACAATCACAACATTTAAAAGGCATCTGGATGGGCACATCGATAGGAAGGGTTTCAAGGGATATGGGTCAAATGCTGGCCAATGGGACCAGGTTGATTGGGGATATCTGGTCAGCATGGACAAGTTGGACTGAAGGGTGTGTTTCGGTACTGAAGGATTCTATAACTGGCCAGAAGGTTAAGAGTGGTGAATCAAAGAGGAATTAGGAAGGAAACTTTAAATTTGAGAGCCTATTTCAACGAAGGAATGACCACCATTCATAAAAATCACTCACAAAGGCACATAGCTCTGAGATTTATGGCTACAGTAAGGATGTACAGGCAGTGGAAGAAGGATTTACAAGGAGAGTGCAATTAGAGGGAGGATGTTGTGATCAGCAATGATGGAACTGTCTGGGAAGATAAATGAGGGAGCAGTGACTCAGCAGCAATGTTTAAAAGAGATCAAATCGGGGGCGGGGGAAGGAAATGTGTGGAAGACGTTTCCAACTGTGGGAAAATCCTGAATTTGAGGCTGTAGATCTAAAGTTAGTCATTGATGAATCCCAAGGAGGAACTCAGGAGAAACGCATTCACACAGACTTGTTAGAATGTGGAAACTCATCACCATAGAGTGGCTGGGGGGAATAGTGTAGCTACATTACCTTTAAATTGAATTACTTAGAATTTACAGGCCATTGAGGTCAAATCAGCTAAATCTGGCTCTTCTGTCGCACTCAAGGGTCCTCACACACACCGAACCTTGGTGTTCCTTTCTGTTTCATGTTTATCTGACTTCCCTGGAATGATCCTCTGACAGTCAGCTCAGTGTCTCCACGCAGTGAGGGGATTAAACTCTAATTACAAACAAGGCCTTGCGTGAAGTGAAGCCAGAATGGACTTGGATTTTCGTCACCATGGTAGCGATTTTCTGCAATTCTTTCTTGGGTTGTGTGCAATATTTATGGCCCAGCCACAGCTGCTCTTACAATGTGGTTAAGAAACACTGCAGACAGAATGCTCCCAACACTGCATTAACTTCTTAAAAGATCATCTTTTTCCACTCATGCATTAGCTGTTCATATTGTCTGTACCATCACCACATCCTCATCTGGAACAACACAGATTAAAAAACAAGGCCCCAGTTGGATATTTGCATGCCTCAAATGGACTATATTGATGTGTTCTGGATCAGTGGTGCTGGAAGAGCACAGCAATTCAGGCAGCATCCGACGAGCAGCAAAAATCGACATTTCGGGCAAAAGCCCTTCATCAGGAATAAAGGCAGAGAGCCTGAAGCGTGGAGAGATAAGCTAGAGGAGGGTGGGGGTGGGGAGAAAGTGGCATAGAGTACAATAGGTGAGTGGGGGAGGAGATGAAGGTCAGGGTCCCAAGGCAGAATATGAGAGGTTCCTCCTCCAGTTGTCGGGTGATAAGGATTTGGCGGTGGAAGAGGCCCAGGACCAGCATGTCCTTGACGGAGTGGGAAGGGGAGTTGAAGTGTTCAGTCACGGTGCAATGGGGTTGATGGGTATCCCAGAAATGTTCTCTGAAACAATCCGCAAGAAGGCATCCTGTCTCTCCTGTTTACCTGCACCTCTCCCAGATGACATTGGGAGAGGTGCAGGTAAATTTCTGATGGATGTGGAAGGATCCCTTGAGGCCTTGGAGGTGAGGGGAGTGGTTTGGGCGCAAGTTTTGCACTTCCTGCGGTGGCAGGGGAAGGTGCCAGGACGGGAGGGTGGGTTGTAGGGAGGCGTGGACCTGACCAGGTAGTCACGGAGGGAACGGTCTTTGCGGAAGGCGGAAAGGGGTGGGGAGGGAAATATATCCCTGGTGGTGGGGTCTGTTTGGAGGTGGCGGAAATGTTGGCGGATGATTTGGTTTATGCGGAGGTTTGTAGGATGGAAGGTGAGCACCAGGGGAGTTCTGTCCTTGTTACGGTCGGAGGGGTGGGGTCTGAGGGCGGAGGTGCAGGATGTGGACGAGATGCGTCGGAGGGCATCTTTAACCACGTGGGAAGGGAAATTGTGGTCTCTAAAGAAGGAAGCCATCTGGTGTGTTCTATGGTGGAACTATGATGTGTTAGTGAAGGACCACAGTTTCCTGCCAACACCCAACCCGATGACTTTTGAAAAACATTGCAGACACCTGTAATTTCTCAAAAGGCCCAAACATTGCACAGATTCTATCTCCACTCCCACTCACCCCATTTTATCATCGGGCAGTTCCGTTCTCTCTTTCATCAACAATCTGCATTTAATCAAGCACCCTTTAAAACATAGCAAAACAGCCCAAGCTGCTTCACAGGTCAAGGTAAACATTTGACACTAAATCACAAAAGGAGAGACGGTCAGACACTATGTCAAAGTCCAAGCCTTTCAAACAAAAACAGAGTGCCTTCCTAAGAGTAGAGGCAGAGGCAGAGACAAGCAAGAGAGGGCGACATGGTGACTCAGTGGTTAGCACTGCTGTCTCAGTCCAGGGGCCCGGGTTCGATTCCAGCTTCGGGCAAATGTCTGTGTGGAGTTTGCACATCCTCCCAGTGTCTGTGTGGGTTTCCTCTGGGTGCTCCGGTTTCCTCCCACAAATCGAAGATGTGCAGGTTAGGTGAATTGGTCATAGGTGTTCAGGGATGTGTAGGTTAGGTGCATTAGTCAGGGGTAAATATAGGATAATAGGATAGAGGAATGCATCTGGGTGGGTTACTCTTCAGAGGGTCAGTGTGGCCTTGTTGGACCGAAGGGCCTGTTTCCACACTGTAGGGTGTGAGTGAGAGTGTGAGTGTGAGAGAGCACGATTGGGGAGGAAAGGGGGTGTGAAATGTCAAAGCTGGGAGTGAAGGTTGCTGAAGTGCTGACTACCAATTGCAGGGCGAGGGAAAACTGGCCGTGCAAAGAAATGCCAGATTTGGAGGACCACAGAAATGTCAGAAGGATTGTCGAGCTGTAGACATAGGGATAACATCAGGCAGAGATGTTTGAAGAAGTGAATGAACATTCCAAAAGGGAGTTAGCGACAGAGCAGTAGATGGGTGAGCAAAGAGGGCTCATTCAGTTAGGATCAAGGTAAGTGAGATCAACTGACTTCTGATTTAGGGACAAAAGGAGATGTCAATTTCCAATGCATTGGAAAAGTCAAGTCAAGAGGCAACAAAAGCCTGGATGAGGGTCTCAGAGCCATACAGTTGAAGTAGCAGAGACAAGGTTACAAGTATTCCATTTTGGTAATCCAAAGAGATTGTTGCTTTTTTTTTTCCCAAAAATGTCAGGGACAGGAAACTTTATGCTCCAGCCTTATTAAAGAATGACAGGCATGCAGACCTTGACAAACACAATGGTTGCTAACTACTCAATGAGGTTTTGTTTTCCTGGAATTTAAAATGTATTCAGGAAACTCGATTTGTTTTACTCTGTGCTGCTCTGTCATGTGGAGAGACTGGAGCAGCTGGGATTGTTCTCCTTGGACCAGTGGAGGACATGGGAGACTGAACAGAAGTGTTCAAATTGTAAGGAGTTTTGCAGGAGTCGATATAGAGAAACTAGCACCGACACGGTGGCTCAGTGGTTAGCACTGCTGCCTCGGAATACCAAGGACCTGGGTTCGTTTCCAGGCTCAGGCTGATGTCTGTGTGGAGTTAGCACATTCTCCCCATGTCTGCGTGGGTTTTCTCCAGATGCTCCCCTTTCTTTCCGCACTCCAAAGATGTGCAGATTAGGTGGATTGACCATGGGAAATGCAGGATGTAGGGGGGTTGGGTTTGGGCGGGATACTCTATGGAAGGCTTGTATGGACTGAGTAGCCTCCTTCCACACTGTAGGGATTCTATGATTCATTTCCAATGGCAAGATGATTTGCAACCAGAGGAAACACATTTAAGATAATTGGCAAAGGAGAAAGAAAGGTTACATTTAACAATAAGTTATAATAATTTGGATTGCACTGCCTAAAAGAGTAGTGGATGCACATTCAAGAGTAATATTTGAAAAAAAAAAGGGGGCTTGATATATATTTGAAAAAGGAGAGGTTTGGACAGTTCCAGGAGAACAGCAGATGGAACAAGGGGAAAGTGGGCTGACAGGCCTCCCTCAGTGCTATATGGTTCAACTGTTTGAAACAAATCTGTAAATGTCTGCACCAAAGACTGCGCAGTAGACATAGAAAATAACCTCAACAGGAAAAGGGCACTGGGTCACATGATACACACTGTCACTTCATTCAGACGTTCATCAGGTAGATTTTACAACCCGATTCATCAGCTTTCAACACCTTGCACAGTGAGGCTTTTTAACAACTCCATCATTCTCGAACCTTCCTTTCTCTTCTCACTTATGTTGGTGTTGCCTGGCCCTGCAGTTTTATCAGAGCCAAACTCCATTTAGTGTTTTGCAGTGAGATTACCTATCTCCAATCAAAATGAAAATAAAACTAAAATAGAGGTACAACAATCTTCCACCTTGTACAACACGGGTAGCATTTACCAAGGGCAGGGCTCAGAATTCAACTCAAAGGCAGAACGCCCCAAATAAAACGTACGCAATGATTCTGCAAACTGAATGACAAAAAAGCATTTGCCAATCAATAGGTAGTAAACATAGAAAATATTGGTTCACTTAATCAAGGAGTAGAAAAATTCATTCTAATTATTGACTCATTTGGTCAACGGGAAGCCATTGTCACATTTGAGAGAGGGTACAACTCTCGGCAGAGGTACCTGCATGTCCCTTTAGAGTTCCCGTTTTCTCAATCGGGAATGCACAACGTGCTTCAAGTGGCCAAGTGCCTCAGTTTGTGCTACTGCCACGTTGCAGTAACAATTGGTGCCAGGTAGTGGATTTAGCCCACTCCAGGAATTTAAGCACCTGATCCTTGCTAACACGCCCGGTGCAGTGCTCAGGGAGTTGTGCAGGTTGTCATTTAGGAGAGCTGTTTAAACACAGCCTGCCCTTTCAGACCACAGTGCTATTTTGTACAAGACCAATGGAACCTTGGCCAAATTCACCAACACTGAATCATAACTAAGCACTACCGCAGTTAGACGGTAGTGTGGGGGTTTAAAAAAAACAAAAAAAACAAACAGTGTAAAGAAAAGAAAATAAAACACCGAATCATCGTGCGGTTACCACCATTTGTGGGAGCTTGCTGTGCCAAAATTGGCCGCTACTTTTTTCCGACATCACAACAGTGATAGCATTTGAAATGCATTCCATTTGTCGTCCCGCACTTCACACAGTGTCATAAGGTTGCAAAAGGTGCCTAATGCTCGTCTTTGATTTATTTGTAAACACTCTCCGACCACTGCCTACAGTAGATGTTGCACGGAGTATTTTCTCAGCTTGATCCAGAGCTCCTCTCACACCAAACTCTTTTCCCAGTTGGATATTTGCCCAGCAAGGGTTAACTGATGCAGCACCAACTACAAGCCAGTAAAAACCAAATCGCTCTCAAACTATAATGAAAGTATGTGGAACAATAAACACTTTCCTGAGGCTGCCAACTATCCAGGAAGGCAAATTAATTCCCTGGGCGCTCATGAGCAGTGTAGAACGGGCATTTTGTAAGAGAGGATTTGTTAATTACAATCTGACACTGAAACCTTGTGCTATAAATTCTGTGTCTTATGGTCTTTTTCTCCACAATCACCTGATGAAGGTGCAGTGCTCTGAAAGCCTGTTGGACTATAACCTGGTGTTGTGATTTTTAACTTTGTTAATTATAAAAAGTATTGTCAATGGCAGGGCAAAATGACTGCCAATGGAATAATGAGGAGCCACCCCCCCTCCCCACGCCCCAATGTGTTGATTTCCTTGCGTGGTGTAAGAATGGATGTGTCAGCTGAATGTTAGGGACCAGTGTGGGGAAGCTGATCAGGAAACATTCATCCAGAGTTGACACTCCAGCATGACAGGTCGGCTTTACTACCAAACTCACTGGGCTCAGTAAGTATTAAGAAAAAGCCGGAAGCCTCTTGTTTGCCCTATAAGCATCATGACAAGGGAGAAGGCAGAACCCTCGCACAGAAGGCCTGATGCACTGTTTGTGTGAAGACAGGCAGCAATGTAAGACACCAGCAAGGACAACGGGGATCGATGGTGCAACTCACCTCCTCGCTACGGCAATCAGGCCCCAACCTCTGAAGTAAATTCCAGGTTGGCAGGGCAGCTGGAATCTTGGCATGGCCAGGGCAGCTTGCTGGTGGGCGTGGGGGATGGGAGAGGGTGAATGTTAACAAGTCGACACCCCTTCCCCTGTTGCCAATCCTCGGAACTGTGAAAACGGCCTGGTGGTTGAAGGTATGTGTAAGCGAGTACAGGGCTGTCTGAAATACTCGGTGGTGCCGTGTGCACAGCAAACGAGTCTTCACAGAAGTTTCTTCTTGGCTCATATCCCTCCAAACCCTTCCGATTCATATAGCCATCCAGATGCCTTTTAAAATGTTGTAATTGTACCTGCCTCCACCACTTCCTCTAGCAGCTCATTCCGTACATACACCACCCTCTGAATGAAAAGGTTGACCCCTAGATCTCCTTTTAAATCTTTCCCCTTTCACCTTTAACCTATGCCCTGTCGGTCTGGACTCCCCCAACCCAGGGAACACCCCAGCCCACAACCACTTCACGAAGGAGCAGCGTTCTAAAAGCTAATGATTCCAAATTAACCTGTGGGACTATAACCTGGGGTTATGTGATTTTTAAACTTTGCCCACACCACTCCAACACCAGCTCCTCCACATCATGGCCAAGCCTGCTGCAGGCCATCCCAACTCCCTCTGGAGCACCCAGCCACAGTTATCCCGCCCAGAGGCTGAAGGAGAGACCGAGGTATATCCTGAACCATGGCCTCCTTATACAGTAGCCAGTCACCTCAGGGAGAAGAGCTTGTGGCAAAGACAGCCTAAAGTCAAAATGGTCTTTGCCATTTGTTGTTGGAGCACACTAACAACACATTGGCAGAGCTGAATAGGCTGAGGCTGTTTTCCCTGGAGCGTCGGAGGGTGACCTTAGAGGTTTAGAAAATCATGAGGGGCATGGACAGAATAAATAGACAAAGTCTTTTCCCTGGGGTCGGGGAGTCTAGAACTAGAGGGCATAGGTTTAGGGTGAGAGGGGAAAGATATAAAAGAGACAGCTGCCAGAGGATGTGGTGGAGGCTAGTACAGTTGCAACATTTAAAAGGCATCTGGATGGGTATAGGAATAGGAAGGGTTTGGAGGGATGTGAGCTGGGTGGGGATATCTGGTCGGCATGGACGAGTAGGACTGAAGGGTCTGTTTCCATGCTGTACATCTGTAGGGCTCTTTGTCTCACAAAAAGTCAACATTGAAAGCATTGGGAGGGAACCGTGTTCAAGAGGGGAGATTCTGCCAATATAAAAGTGAAGTGATACTGGATATACTTTGGCATTCGTCCAGCTATTTGTTTCCGCATGTGGCCTTTCCAAGAGGAAGAGATGTTGGGACTTGAGGCAGCTCTGCGGATTTTGCTGTTTCTTGAAAGGGTAGCAGACCCAGTTTTGATGTGTGACCTCAGATTTTGCCGCCCTTGGACTTTTTAAGCCCTGTGCTGACATTCACCTTCAACTCCCCGGGACTCCCCAGTTAATGGGCACGCATCTCCCTCCTCCTCTCCCACAACGTACGCTCACATTCGGGCCAAATCCCTGAGTGGGGCAGGAGGGCACTCCGATACAGTGCTCAAATGGGATGTGCACCTCAACATGCCCTGTCCCCCACCCCCATGCAGGTTGGCACATCCTCAACACAGTCCACTACATCCCCCAGGTAAGCACACCCCGTACACACAGTCCACCTCAACACTGATTCACATTGGCCAACAAACATTCTGACAGTTCCCTACAATTATTCCCCCCGTCAACAACCCTAAAATGTTCTGGATGACAAGAGTTGCTTAAAGTCAGCTAAGCCAATTTGGTTCGTGTGACAACTGTAGAATCCAGTTTGGCCCAACGACGTTTTCCAGGTACACCACATCAACTGCATTAACCTCATCAACCCTGTCTGATATTGCCTTGAAAAAACACAAATAAAATGTACAATGTAAATACACATTCCTGTTTTCAATCCACTGTCACACGTATTGGAAGAGACTCAGAAATGACTGCTTGGCACCAAATGATGATGGGATCTGAAGACTTACCAGTTGATGCTAATCCTTTGGAGATGCAAGTGAGGAAGACCAGCAGAAGCAATGTGACTTGGTGTGGTCTGTGGCTCTTCTGCCCCACCATCAAATTGCACATTTTTCAGCCCAATTATCTGAGGCGAGTCTCCAGAAGTTTCAAACTGCGCCAGGAAGAAAGAAAACAGAAAAGTTTTAAATATACCAGTTAAGTTCAAAACAAAAAAAAAGGAAGAAAATGTAAACTTTCCAAGACTGTGGAATGTCCCAAAGTCAGATCAACTACTCATGAAGTGTCGTCACTGCTATAAAGCCAAAAACACAGCAACCTATGAGCGGACAGAAAACTTTTCATATAGCCACACAATGATTAGATGATCTGCTTTAAATCTTTTATTCCTTGTGTCATAAATATTGGCCAAATCTCTGTAGTCTTTCCACAAAATAATGCCTGGGATTCTTAATGTCCACCTGAGAGAGTAGACAGACCCTCAGTTTAGTTGAAAGACAGCACCTCCAAAAAAAAACAATGCAACCCTTGCCCAGAATTGCTTTAGTAGCTCAGCTATATTAAATGCTGAAGTGCCTGGCGTGGCACCTGAATCCAGGCCTCCCTCGATTCAGCAGCGAGAGTGCGCTACCACTAAGCTACAGCTGCCTCAAATAGCCACAGTCACTGATTTCGACAGTCACTTTGTGCAGGACTCATGGAGCTACAGTGAATGATTATTCAAACATCATGCAGCTGAATTACCAAAAAAGCAGCAAGCTGCATTAACATCACAGCTCCAAGGTTCTCTCAAGCCTGGACAACTTCAATCTATTCCCGGTCAGCCGGGAATGTGAATCTTTCACTTTTCATAAGATGGAGCTCATATAAAACCATATTTGTACCTGTACCAAGTCCTACTTGACCATTACCTCTCAGTGCCCTTCCTTGGCTCCCAGTCCCGAAATACCTTCACATAAAGTTCGTACTCTCATTCAAACGCACCCACAAACACATGCGTCCATACCGCTGTAACCTCCTTCAGTCCAGTGCTCATGGTCTCTTGTTCACCCCATCTCCTTGGTCTCAGTGCTGGCTACTGTCCCTCCAACTGCTTAGATCCTAAGCTCTGCAATTCCTCTCTAAACCTCTGCTGGGGAGGAAGTTGCAGATGCAGTGTGCCATGGAAGGAGGGCAAAGAGAAGAGGGCATATGGAAATTGTGTCAGAAATCAGAGTCTACTTGGAGGGAAGACGTGCAGAAGGAATTTGTCCAATGAAAGTGCACGGCTCAACCCTTTAAACAGGAGGACAGAGAACTAGACAGACATTGTTAAATTTTATGAATACTAAAGGACACATCTGACAGCTGGGTAAGACTTGGTTTTGTAGGGGACTCAGTTGAATGCTGCGAAGAATGAAGGGGATGGAATAAAAACAGAAGATGCTGGAAACGCTCAGCTACTTCTGTGGAGGAAGAAACAATTAGCATGTCAATTTGAGACATTTCACCAGAACTGGTGAGAGCTGGAAGCTAAAGATATGGCAGGGAAAGACTTCTAGGAGGGTGGGGAAAGAAGGAAAAGAACGAGTCCACAATAGTTATAAAGGGAAGACTCATTAAATGAGAAGGAAGGATGATAATGGGACAAGAAATTAAAGTTTAGGATAGGACGTTGTTAAGAAGGACTCTACAAGTATCAAGAAAGGGCCATAGGCTGTTTGTTTGCGATAAGGGTGGGTGATTTTGCAGAGGCAACAAGGGACTCACTCTGTTCTGAGAGTCTAAGACTCACTTCCTGTTATCTCCTATATGTTGATAGCCCCACCCACAAATTCATTGCTGCCCTCTGAGACAAACTCACATAACAGCGGAATGAATATAACTGTTAGAATGGAGTTTGTGAAGGGCATACTTAGGATCACCAACCCTCCAGAATTGTGCTGGAGTCTGTAAAAGTGAAAGCTGAACTTTTCATGCTGCAAAAATTAGGAGTCATTTTCTTTTAAAAAAAAATGACTTCACTTCCTTTGAATGTTTTTTTTTAAAGTTATAAAAAAAATTGAAGATTAGTAAAACAAAAAAAAAAATGGCCAAATTAACACACAGTCTGCTCAATCTTCCAATGGGAAAGCAGGCTGCGGTTCAGATGAATGTTTGGCAGGAAAGCAGGGCTGGGGATGATTGGAGACAGGAGGCCATGTGATAAAGTCTCCAGGAATGAATCATCCAGGCCTGATAGCCCTATTGTCCCTTAGCTCACAGGTATTTACATTCTAGAATCCAGCAAGATCACAGACAGGAACAACAAAGTTAACCAACCTTACATCTCATTCATTACCACAGAAAATGAAAAAAAACTAAAGTATTTATGTCTCTGAAAAGATCCTGTTGGTACGGTGATAGCAACAATTGAGGATACGTTGAAATTACGGAGTTTATACAGCACCATTTATAACTGACTCCATTGTAGAAAGTACAACATTGACTATCATGCTTCCTACATTACAGCATAGTCAATTCTCAATGTGAGAATTATGAGATTCTCTATTTTTAGTAATGGTCATTGAAGGGTAATATTGGCCAAACCATTGAGAACCACCCACTCCTCAAAAAGCATTATAAAGATTTTTCAATTTACCATTTCAGCCTAAAGTCAGCAGCTCTGGCTAGGGAGAAACGCAGCACGTGTCTGAACACTGGGCTCCAGGGCCCGGACTGGCACTTGAGTTCCACGCTAATGTAGGGCAAGTGAATGCAGATCTACACCAGGCTGCAAAATGACTCAATGCCCATATAACAACACTTTGCCAATTGTTGGGAGTCACAGGAACACTACCTGATTTCCTGTGCCCGGGCCAATCGGTGGTAAGCTCAGGACCCGACCATTAATCCACATACCCAGGTTAATGTGGAGAAAGTGAGGACTGCAGATGGCGGAGAGTCAGAGTCAAAAAGCGCGGTGCTGGAAAAGCACAGCCAGTCAGGCAGAATCCGAAGAGCAGGAGAATCAATGTTTCGGGCATAAGCCCTTGATCAGGAATGTGGGGTGGGGTGAGATGCTGAGAGATAAGTAGGAGGGGAGAGTAGGGTGTATTAGTGGGAAGGAAGGTTGACAGGTAGGACAGATCAAGAGGGCGGTACCAAGTTGTAGGGTTGGATCTGGGGAGTTGAGGAAACTGGTTAAGTCAACATTGATGCTGTGTGGTTGGAGAGTCCCAAGGAGGAAGATAAGGCGTTCTTCCTCCCGTTGTCGGGTAGCTAGGATGTGGCGGTGGAGGAGGCCCAAAGGATCTTTCCACAGCCGGTAGAGATTTTCCTGCACATCCAAATACCTCATCAAATGAGCTAATTGCTCTCGATGTAGTCTCCTTTACCTCGGGGAGGCAGGACACCAACTCGCAGAATGTTTCAGGGAACATCTCTGGGACACACACAACCAACAACCCCACAGCCCTGTGGCCGACCATTTCAACTCCCCCTCCTATTCAGCAAAGGACATGCAGCTCCAGGGCCTCCTCCTCCTCCTCTGCCAAATCCAAGCCACGCAACAACTGGAGGAAGAACACCTCATCTTCCGCCTTGGGACCCTCCAACCACATGGCTTCAGCATTGACTTCACCAGTATCATCATCTCCCCTCGCCCCCACCTCATCCCCGATCCAACCCTCCAACTTGGCCCTGCCCTCTTGAATTGTCCCCAGGTCTGTCTATCTTCCTTCCCATCTATCCGTTCCACCCCACCCCCCCACCTGCATCTACCTATCACCTTCCTAGCTACCTTCCCCCAAGCCCCATCTTCCTATTTATCTCTCGGCCCTCTTCCCACCCCCACACATTCCTGATGAAGGGTTTATGCCCGAAACTTCGATTTTCCTGCTCCTCGAATGCTGCCTAACCTGCTGTACTTTTCCAGGGCCACACATTTCGACCCTGGTTGATGTTCAAATCCCATAACTGCAGATTGTGGAAATTGAATTTAGTAAAATTCTGAAAAGAAGAGTCTGATGGTGACCATGAAACCATTGTCAATTGTCAGGAAAAAAAACCCTATCTGCTATACAAATGCCCTTTAGGTAAAGAAATCTACCATCCTTACTTGGTCTGGCTGACATGTAACTCCAGACCCACAGTAATATGGTTGAATCTTAACTGCCCTCTGGGCAATTAGGGATGGGCAATACATGTTGACCTCGCTAATGATGTCTGCATCCCAGGAATGAATTTTAAAACAATTAAGTTTTGTGTTGTGAAAACATCCAATTCTTTATCTTAACTTGCCAACCTTCGTTCAGGCAATAGCACTGAGTCAGAAGGCTATAAGTTCAAAGACCATGCTGAGAGACAACTACCATCTGAACACTTCAGTACAGTACATTGAGCACATTAAAATGAAACACACTGTTCTCTCAGGTGAGCAGAAGAGATTCCACAGCATTGCTCAAACAGCAGGCAAAGCTGTCAAGGTACTCTAGCCAATATTCAACCCTCAAACAGTGATAATGACTATTACTAAAGCATACCATTGTGACATTGTGAAAAGCAATACTTAAAAATACTTACTTTCAACAGATACTGCCATGAGATCGGGGTGGGGAGGTGGTCAAGAAAGATACAGTAAAGCTCCAAAAATGGTTTCCAGCAAAGAGCTGCTTCTACACAACGAAAATCCGAGAAGGATTTCACAGACACAAAATTAAGGTTGCGACATGCAAGAACCAGGAACTGAGAGAGGGATGGTGATTAAGACACAATTAAACATGATGTGGGCATAAGTACAGCCTACACAAAGTATGAGTAACCACTTGAAGTGAAACGAAGTCTGTTCTGCATTCTAAATCTCAGAGGCTTCCCACGACATAGCCCAATGCGGATTTAACAAAAACAAAATCCCCAGTTAAATTTATGAAAATGAACAATCCAACTTCTTTTTTCAAGAATTGCAATCACTTTCATCAAAACTCCCACTGATGAAACGTAAGATTAATTCCAATAAGGAGACTAAATGTGGTCTATCCAGGCACAGATTGGGCTTTGTTTTGCTGGGTTCCTCAGTGAGATTCCCACAGCATAACGTTCAAAGAGGCAGAACCAGAACATATAGTTGGATAAGCACAAAGTCTGAGCCCTGTTATTAGAAATACTGGTCCCTAGGACACAAGAATTCTAATTCATCACAAATTTGTGCCAAAGTGCTTGCATCTAGGGACGGGTTGCAGGTTAACTGTGTTGAATTCACAGCATATCTGGCTTGGAAAAGATGGGACATTGTAGATGGTGCTTTACTTAGTGTCTAACCTATGCAGTTCCAGAAGTTTGATGGAGTGTTTAATGGGTCTGTGTTGAACAGATAAAAGTTTTACTCTACATCTAACCAATGCTATAACTGTCTCGGGGTATATTTGATCTTAAAATAAGCGCACTACGCCAACAAAGTGGTGACAGGAAGCAGGTGCTGTGACTGCATCGGTTTCTCAAGATGCCCTTTGAAAAAATTTAGACTTTACTGTCATAAAGGAGTTCACTGGAAAGACCAGCGGATTTCACAGAACGCCAGCATTAGGAATGCCAGAGCTAACCAGCCACTAAGCTAACTCAGCGGGTGAACACCCTTTGGTAGAGTGCTGAGCAATACTAGTTCAGAAAAGCTGCAGGCCTAACCAGCCATTGTGTTTAATAGTATCAACTCGATCAGAGCTGGGCACTATCACTGACACTGGTCAGAGATTTCCATTGAAACGGGCATGAAAAAGGCTTCAATCTTCCAGAACTGAGAGGAAAAAAAAAAATCAATTAGGGCTCCCATTACTGACAACAGTAATTTAGCTGTGGTGAAAAGCATTCATGCAATGAATAGAAAATACATGAAATGAATAGAGAATACATGAAAATAGACAATTCTGACAATACCTTCTGTGTTAGCGTTTGAACCCCACACTAGCAATAATCCTGCCCTTTTACATTTCCTTATCCACCTTGATTTGAATCTTACATACCTACGTCCCCTTATTCTTGAACTAGCCACTGGAAAGAGTCTGTTTTCATTTACTTTAGACTCATGGAGTCTTACAGCATAGGCTTATCGTGTCTTGATTGCTCATCAAGCACCTAATTACTATGTACTAACCCTTTATAATTTTGAATGCTTCTGTGCTCATGATCTGCAGCATTAATAAAGTTCCATTTCCTCACAACCCGCAAAGTCATTCTTCCTCAAATGATACAGCAGTTCCTCCAAGCCAAGATATCACATTCTCTGCTCAGTGTGACGGCCTCGATATGGTCGAGACTTGTGGCAAATTAAATGACAGCTTTCAAAAACTTGCACAGAGCTGATTCAGAAGAACCTCGGTGTCACTTGCCAATCCCATTCTGCCAAAGTGTATTCCAGAGACACCCACTGGTTTAATGAGAGGCTCCAGTCTTGTCTCTGTAGGTGGCACATTTGCCTCAAAACTGTGGCGTTCCCAAGAAGTTAAGCCCATAAATCCACTATCTCTCCCTGAGCAGTACTGAGCGAATGTTGGATTGTCAGAGGTGCCACATTTCAGATGTGAAGTTAACTTGAGGTCCTTACTGAAGGAGGGTCACAGGACCTGAAACATCAACACTGCTTTTTCTCCACAGATGCTGCCAGGCTTGCTGATTTTCTCCAGCAATGTCTGTTTATGGTCCTTACTGACCTCTCAGGGAGACACAAGAGATCCCAAAAAGGACAGGACTGTACATGTTATTGTGCTTGACCAATGTTTACCCAGATTATCTGGTCATCACATTGGCGTTTGCCAGAGTATGCGCAAATGGGCCGCTCTGTTTCCAACATTAAAGACCTCAAAATTATTTGGTGGTGAAGCCAATCGTGAAAGGTGTTGCATAAATACAACTTGCTACCCTCCTGACTTCTGTCTGACTAATTGTGAACAAAGCCCATTCGAAAGCTGATTTATTTTGGTTGAAAAATAAATGACCCAGTTTAGCAGATCTGAATCAGAGATTTCAACACGATTTTTTAAAAAAAACCTGAAAATGGCTGTAGGTTCTGTCAACGGGTGGATCCTGAAGGTGTTCATGTGACCCTCCTTCCTCAGAATTATTGGCCTATGGCCTTTAAAAGTATTAGATACTGACAGCCAGTCAGCCAACCCAGTTTGAGAGCTGGCGCATTGACTGGGGCCTGTGCTATCGCAGAGTACAGTACATACTTTGCTTTAGTGATCTCTATCAGGCATTTCGCTTTCTTCTGGCGCTGTCAGCTTCGTCTAAAAACTTTTGCTGCAAGCAGGCAAGTTTGCCGAATTTTTTTTTAAAACAAAAGGAAAAAAATATCTCTCATCATCTCTGGCGATAAAACACACAGCTGTCAAAGTAGCCCCCAGGTTTGGTCGGGCGATATTTCGCTTACCACTCCCTCCCCCCAACCACCAAACTTTGCCCCCGGCCTAATCAGTAGACAAATGAAGCAGAAGGCGAGGCCTGGTCATGTTTTTTGTCTTGTCGTTACAGTTTGTTTGATCGAAGAAAAAAAATCGGCAAACTTAAAGCGACTAGATACAGTAATAGTTGTAGGCGGACAGGCCACAACCTGAGAATGTATCTTAAATATCCCTGAGATACTGAATCCTGTGAGCTAACCTGTAACTAAGCCCTTTAAAACACACAAAAGATGCTCCCTATTCGATCGCAATTGGGGAAATTGAGAGCAGACCCAATCGCCATTTAAAAATGGTTGTTAAAGTGTGTGTTATGATCTGGATCGAAACATTACCCTGGTTGCGAAATATTTAAAATAAACTTTCTCTCACCCGGGTGATATCACTCAGTGTAGTTTTGATTTTGCTGTATTTTGTCTGAAACACCCAGAGGGTTTGACAGCAATAACAGTGACAAGCTCTTCAGATCAATCTACTCAGACACACTCAGCTGGTTTTAATTCAGTTTGCTCCTCTCCACCGCTCTGCCCACCACCGTTGCAGTGACCCGGGGGGAAGAAGCCAGCAGCAAGCAAATTTGCAACTGAAACCGAGCTTAAAATAAAACAAAAATTTGATCATCCAGAAACTGCCCAGTCGCCGCAAAAGCAGGCCGAGCTGAAACTGACCATCCCCCCCGCAATCCAGACCGTGTTGAAATTGACTATCCTGAAATTGACCAGCCTCCTCCCGCAAATCCTGATCGTGTTGGAATTAGCTATCCTGAAATTGACCAGCCCGCATTCCCACCCCCAACCCCCCAAAGAAAAAAAAAGCCAGGCCCAGCTGAAAGTGACAAAGAAAAGACAGGATTGAAACTTACCTCCGAGTGAAGCGATCGCCCGGTTAGCAGCACAGACAGACATTCACACTGTATCCCATGGCAGACACAGGGGAGTTTCCCAGGGAAGGAGCCAGTGTATCCAATTGCAGAATGTATCCGAACAGAAGGCCGTGTATCAGAATTCCAAAATGTATCCGGCCGCCAGTGGAGCTGAGCAGGGACCGTGGATCCAATCGCACCTCCACTCCGCACTTCCTCCTCCAAACATCTCTCAGCAACTGCAGTCGTCACAGCTTCCACCAATGAGAACACAGGGTCAAATCGGTCATGTTTTGGGTTTGCGAATTCTTAAAGGAACAAATCCTCCGTCTTTTTCGCCTGTTTATCACCAGCACGTTTTCCATCAGTTTGCAACGATGACGTTTGCACAAAAGGACTGAAGTCGTCTGTGTATTTTAAGAGCATTCCACTTTAGAACACGGTGGCTGTATTTGCAACTCCGAACCAACAAGCCGGGTGCTGCTGTTTGGTGATTCAGTAATGGCCTTCTGGCTTCATGGATTCGACCCCTTCCCCACGGGCTTGAGCAGATCTTCCAGCCTGACACACCCAGAGCAGTGCTGAGGGACTGCTGGAGATGTCTAGCACTTGAGTCGACAAACCTGCCCTTTCAGGTGGACTTTAAAGCTCCCGCGTCCCTACTCGAAAGGCTTTCCACAAGTATCTATCCCTCAGCGCCCAATCACTTAAGATTAGAAAACCTGGCCATAATCTCAAGTGTTTAGCATGCTTTGCCTTCATTGCTCAGGCCATTGAGTATAGGAATTGGGACATCATTTTGTGGTTGTCCAGGAAGTTGATGAGGCCACTTTTGGAGTACTGAACTGTGTACTGTTCTGGTGGCCCAGTTATAGGAAAAATATAATACATTGGAGATGGTTCAGAAAAGATTCACTAGGATGTTGCTGGGCAGGAGGATTTTGAGTTATATGGATAGGCTGGGACTTCTTCCACTAGAGTATAAGGGGTTGAGAGGTGACCTTATAGAGGTATACAAAATCATGAGGGGCATAGATAAGGTGAGTAGCAAAGGTCTTTTCCCTAGGGTGGGGGAGTAGAGAATTAGGGGATATATTTTTAAGGTGAGTGGAGAATGATTTAAAAGGTACCTGAGGGGCAACTTTTTCACACACATGGTGTTGTTCATATGTGGAATGAACTGCCAGAGGAAGTGATAAATGTAGTTACAGTTACAACATTAAAAATACATTTGAATAGGTAAATGAATAGGAAATGTCTAGAGGGATATAGGCCAAATGCAGTCAAGTGGAACTAGTTTAGTTTGGGAGACACGATCGGCTTGGACAAGTTGGATGGAAAGGTCTTTGTGTGCTTTATGACTCTCTGACCCATTGTGTTTTGTGGGATCTTGCTGTGCATTAATTGAAAGTATTGTTTTCCTGTATTACCATGCCCTTTGAATCTTTGAGATTTTAACATCGCCCTTTGGAAGCTTTGGACACCTCCTCCTGCTGGGAATTGACAACCTTAAAGTTTAGACAAACATGTTTTCTAAAGTGTAAAATTAATTTTCTTTGCCCTGGAGAACATAGCCTAACAAAATTTACCATGTAAATAGGCAACTTAATTACAGGGGCATCAGAGGTTACTAATGGCCCTTGTTACAACCAGTCCCTGGAGTGAGGTTCACCAATTTATTACAGTTCTACACTGGATACCTCAAACTGTCAAGCTCTCATCTGAGGAGGGATATACTGGGTCTCCCTGTTCTCTCCAGCTTTGGATTGGTTGCAACAAGGGGTTAACCTGAAAAGGCTCCCTTCCTTTATTGATGCTGGAACCAAATGAAATTACGTATTGAAAAACATTATCTGTTATAAATTTAACCAGGCTTTCTTCATTCACCAAAAAGTGTTTATTAGTTACAAAAAACAAGGAAAAATAAAAACACAACACCCATACACACACACATTAGAAATGAGTTGAGATCAAAAGAGAAAAGATAAAAGCAGATGTATGTGGATCAGTCTGTGAGTTCCATGAAGAGTAGACAATGGGATCTTGTGGCAGTTATGTTGGCTGATAACAAAGTGCTGTTGTTTACAGGTTAGCAGTTGAAGGGTGGTATGGTGGCTCAGTGGTTAGCACTGCTGCCTCATAGCATCAGGGACCTGGGTTCGATTCCAGCCTCGGGTGACTGTCTGTGTGAAGTTTGCAAATTCTCCCCAGGTTTCCTCCCCAGACCAAAGATATGCAGGTTAGGTGAATTGATCATGCTAACTTGCCCATAGAGTTATGGGGGAATGGGTCTGGGTGAGTTGCTCTCCGGAGGGTTGGTTGGGCCAAAGGGCCTGTTTCCACACTGTAGGGAATCATATCTTGAGATGTGTGGCTTTGTCAGTCAGTTCCTTTTGACTCCAGACTTGCCCCTTGTCGGTTTCCCAGCAAAAAGAGAGAGAGACTTCATTTCTTTAATCCCCCGCAGTGCAGGGATGGCTGAAGGTTTTCTCATATGTGACCCTCACAGCATGCACCTTCATCCATTAGCAAACATTAGTGTTTAACCTCTGTTCATGTGTATTGTCTCATTTTTTCTCTCTCTGACAGTAACTATCACATGACAGAAATAAATCAAATCAAGTCAATCTCTAAACTCTGCCTACGTATTTCTCTCCGACTAGGTGAAAGTGAGGACTGCAGATGCTGGAGATCAGAGTCAGATTAGAGTGGTGCTGGAAAAGCACAGCAGGTCAGGCAGCATCTGAGGAGCAGGAAAATCGACATTTTGGGCAAAAGCCCTTCATCAGGAAAGGCTTTTGCCCAAAACGTTGATTTTCCTGCTCCTCGAATGCTGCCTGACCTGCTGAGCTTTTCCAGCACCACTCTAATCTATTTCTTTCTGACAGTCAAGAGATCTATAATACACTCCCAGCAATGGGATTGCTCCTTTTTGGTTTATAAGTTCTGGCCTTATGGCTTCATTTGAGGGGCTTGCTAAGATGTCATCCCTCCTTGTTGTTGTAACTGATTCTCTGATCAATATTGCAACACCTCCTCTTCCTCCTCTTTTACTTCCTTCACTGAAGACCCTGTATCCTGGAATATTGAGCTGTCAATCCCACCCCTTTCTTCAGCCATGGACAGCAATGACATAATGCGCCCATGTTTTAATTTATGTCCGCAACCATCTGCTTTGTTCATCTGACTCCTTGCATTAAAATCAATACCAACTAACCTTGCCAAACTCTCTTGTGTTTTCACTGGTCTATAATTTCTGTGCTTTCCTGGCATCCTTGCTGTTTCTTCAAATCTCCTCCTTAATGATTCCCACATTTTCCCAATGACTGATGTAGGCTAACTGGCCTATGGGTTCCCAGCCTCTTGACTACAAACATAGTTACATTGACTGATGATAGGAAGAACAATGAGAACATCACGGTATCACCTCTGAGTTCCCATCCATGTCACGCACCATTCTGACATATACCTACTGTCCCTCCGTATTTTTTTTTTGAGTCATTTGGAATTTCTTACCATCAGTAACAATGGTATCACTGTAAAGACTGCAACAGATCAAGAAAACCCACAACCATAACTAAGGATTGATAATCAGTATTGGCTTTTCAGATGGGCATAAAAATATCCATTGCACTATTTTATTTCAAAGGAAAGCTGAGGAATTATCCCTGGTATCGTGGCCAATATTTATCCTTTAAACAGCATTACAAAAGACAGATTATCAGGTCATTTATTATTCATTATCACATTTCTCTGTGTTGGAGCTTGCTGTCCATAAATTGGCTGCCCCAAATCCCCTACCTTGCAGAGGTACTACACTTGAAAAGTAATTCATTATAACAAAAAGCAGAAATTTCTGGAGAATTGTCTGGCAGCAAAAGTGGAGAGAAAACAGAGTGAACCTTTCCAGTCCGGTGACCTCTCTTTGGAGCCACTAGACCCGAAACATGAACCCTGCTTTCTCTCCCCACAGATGCTGCCAGATCTGCTGAGTTTCTCCAGCAATTGCTGTTTTTGTTTCAGATTCCCATTGTGCACAGTTTTTTGTTTTATCTTAATTAATTGTAAACTGCTTTGTAATGTCCTGAAGTCATGAGAAGTACTGTAAAAGAGCAAGACGAGAAGGAATTTCTCTGCGATTTGCTTACCTTTGGAGTTCTGTACTCCTGTGAGCAGTGAGGGTGGGCTATGGAATATCATCATGGTTGATTTGGGCAGTTTTTTTTTGTTTGATAAGGGAGCCGAGACTTCTGGGGACAATAAAGTAGCCACAAGCAGGTCAGCATGATCTTATCAGGTTGTAGTGGACTCAATTGGCCAAATGGTCCACTCCTGCTCCTATTGCTTGTGAAATCTTTTTTTTTTCTTCTAGGTGCTATATTTTAGAAGGCACTGCCGAAAGGGCAGATTATGCTTCCATTTTTCCAGACAGGAACTGGTGGTTGTGATTCTGTTATCGCCACTTACATCTCTTTTCGATCCATTGCTTGATGTTATTTACCTCATTACCACTCTGTGGCTCAAATCCTGGCACAAGCCCTGTCACAGAACTTCCCACTTGGTACTTTCTCCCACCTGCACATTTTTCGTGCTAAAATCTATTGATTTCAAATTTTTTTTCCCAGGACAGAAAGAGGAAATTGATCTGAAATGTTAGCTGTTCCTCCCTTCACAGCTGCGGTTGGACCAACGATTATTTCTAGCGTTTTTAGCTCTTTTTACAGAGCATTTGAGGGAGACAATCTTATAGCAGTAACATCACTGGGCTAGTAACCTAGATGGCCAGGCCAATGCTCTGGGAGTCCTAGGTTCAAATCCCGTCATGGCTGCTGGAGCATTGAAGCTGGTCTCAGTTATAATCATCATGAAACCATACTTGATTATTTGTAAAAGCCAAATTGTTTAGGGATAAAAGTCTGCTGCCCTTATCTAGACTGACCTACATGTGATTCCAAATCTACAGCAGCAATGTAAATAAATCTCAACTACCCTCTGCAATGGCCTAACAAACCATTCAGTTCAGGGGCAATTAGGAATGGACAACAATCCATTGCAAGAATTTTTAAAAAATGCATTTATCTTCCAAATCTGGGCCCCAGAACAAGTTATTGGGTAAATGCATTACGCTGTGAAGCAATTTGCAATGGGGAAGTGTTAGCTTCAGTCTGTGGTTTCTCTTTGTAGCAGTTTGGATGTGTTCTTTCTGCTTCTTTGGGAGAGATGAAGAAGGTTGAAGCAGAAGACAGATAACTCACCAACTAGTGCTGTCCAGTGGAGGTCATTGATAAACTATGGGTGCAGCTTGGTTTTAGTTGCATGCATGAATTTTCACAGAAAACCTCTCACAAAGCAGGTGATTGTTGACATTTCTGTATTTACTTAAACAAATGTCTAATATGATTCAGTAACCAGAAGGGTTAATCAGTCTCAACAGTCAAAAAGGCTCACACATTCTACATTTCAGTCTCGCATTGAATCAAGTCAAGAAAAACAGGGGCAAAGGGAAAGTGAAAGTAAGACAACATAGGGATTAATTTTGCTTCTCTTAAACAAATAAATGCCATCTATTAAAATGGCAAATTTGATCTCAAATGCACTTAGCATGCAGGAAATTGCATAGTTAACAGACTTTTCAATTCTATGGAGAGACATTTACAGATGAAGGAACAGAGCGAGACAATAAGATAAGTCCTTAAGTCAGATTCGCAGATGCAAAGACTGAGAGATGAAACAGAGAGGAGTCTAGAAGTTTGACACAGTTGGGTATGTGTGTACAAATAAGTGTATATTGACAGACTGCAAAGTAGACAAACGCACACTTATAGACGCAAAGAACAAACAGAGAGAGAGAGAGCGCAATGAATCCATCAATGGTTTAAACAGTCAGCCTTGCTTTTGCTTTTTTTGGAAATCTAGCCAATTCTGTTTAGGGACTGCTCATTGCTCTTACAACAGAACCTCACTAAACATTTTCTGACACATCTCGTTTTTCAGAGTAAAGGGAGGTGGAGAGAAGTGGTGGGTCAAGCTTAATGAACCCTTTCCGTCGAGGGTCAGTTTTCTTCAGAGAAAGCCCTGCAGGCAACCTCCCCTCCATATGGCGAACTGTTTCGCCCATCTGTTGTGTTCTGGTACACACACAAACACTGCAGGGTATAGCTAATGGACCGATTCCATTTCCTAGTACTCTGTAAGAAACAGAGAAGAAAATAGCTTGTTCTGATAACTCATCATAGTGAAATCAGGTGAAACCTCTTTAATTAAAATGCTTTTAAAAATGGTTTTGGTGGAAATACATACTGTAAGTAATGTTAGGACCACTAATGTGCTACGTATATATTAGATGTCAAAACAAAGGCCTGCAACCAATGAAGACTGCTCATTTCTTTGTTTTTCTCAGCTGTGTCATCCTGAATACAACAGGATGAGAGTTACTCTACAGAATTCTGCTCAAATCCCATCTCGAACATTGCTTTCACTCCTGGGCAGTAGACTTCAGAAAGGACATAATGGCTTTGAAAGAGGGGTGAATGGGCAGGTGCAGATTATCAGAATCAACTCAGGGTGAAAAGGGTAACTAAATTCAGTTTAGAATGCATCAATGTAAATGGATAAAGTATGATAAATAGCTGCAGGAGCAGACAAGTCCTGGCTCTATACAGGGCAGCACTGGGTACTAAATCTTTGGAGTGGGTTGCAGTGTTGATTAAGATAAATATTCCAATTGGGAAAAGACGAGATGCCCTGAAGGGATAGAAGCCTCACTATAAATCCTGCTGCACACACCAGAAAGGCATCAGAAATAGTAGCACATATGCACTTGGTCCACAGTGCAGCTGCTGGTTACATGCTCCCAAAGGACATTAAAATAAGGGGGCCTGGCACATTTGTATGTTACAGTGTTGGATTGTCAATATCAAGTTGCCATCCGACTTGTGGGCGAATATGCACCAGCTGATATTCATTGCCTTATCAGAGATTTTCTGACGAGTCACTCCATTCCTTTCCAACAATCACTTGATAGCCCACAGCTTGTCACTCCTGAAAAGTAACACCAGGCAACAATGCAGACATCAAACACAGAATCATACACTTTCTACTGCTCACAAAGAAAACTGCTCCATTGCTGCAATTTTAGACCATAAGACCTAGGAGTGGAAGTAAGGCCATTTGGCCCATCGATTCCACTCAGCCATTCAATCATAGCTGATGGGCATTTCAATTCGATTTACCTGCACTCTCCCCATAGCCCTTTTGAACCGTTCCGTTCAGGTTCTGACTTTGTGCAGGCACTTCCTGCGTGGTTAGGGTTAAAAAAAAATCCAGGTACCACCAAACCACTTGGGGACCACAGCAGGCCACGAACTAGCAAGAGAGATAGAGAGGAACAGATTTCCGGGGAAATTACAGAGACGTGCAAGAGCTACAGAGAAGTGATAATAGGAAGTTTTAATGTTCCTAATATGGACTGGAATATTAATAGTCTGAAGGGTAGAGATGGGGAAGAGCATGTGGAGTGTGTTTAGTACCATTTTCTTGATCTGTATGGGCAGACGTTTTACTGTCTTACATTGACAGATTTTTAGACTGAGTTGGGGGCGGGTGGGGTCAAGGTCGGGGTGTGCATGCCTGTACAATTCTGCATAATCTACCCACTGTTTTCCCACCTCATCTCGACTTGTGAGCAAAGAGGAAGGTGAGGCCTTGGGTGGCCTGTCCATGCCTGCCTAAACATAAGCTCTTTAACGGGTGATTAATTAATGACAACTTGACATTCATTTCCTGCCAAGCCTCAATTTTGAGATCTTTCATTTGTTGCTCAATTTTGATAAGTTTTGTTAATGTTTTGTCTTTAGGCAGGAGATACCTTTTCGCTTACAGATAAATAGAATTACCATTACACCATTTGTTAAATACTGTCAGGCCACCAACTAGTGGGAAAGGTATTTTGAGTAGCTTGAAAATTTTGAGCAGGCTAGGAATACTGTGACAAACAACTCACCTCCTCACTTCCTCAAGCCTGTCCACCATCTGCAAGGCACAAGTCAGGAGTGTGATGGAATACTCCCCACTTGCCTGGATGGGTGCAGCTCCAAGAACACTCAGGAAGTTTGACACCATCCAGGACAAAGCAGCACGCTTGATTGACACCACATCCACAAGCATCCACTCCCCCCACCACCGACGCTCAGTAGCAGCAGTGTACGCTATCTACAAGATGCACTGTGGAAATTCACCAAAGATCCTTAGACAGCATCTTCCAAACCCACGACCACTTCCATCTAGAAGGACATGGGCAGCAGATACATGGGAATACCACTACCTCTAAGTTCTCCTCCAAGCCACTCACCATCCTGACTTAGAAATATATCGGCATTCCTTCACTATCACTGGGTCAAAATCCAGGATTCCCTCCCTGAGGATTTTGTGGGTTAACTTACAAGATGTGAACTGCACTAGTTCAAGAAGTATTTGGAAAGGCAAAGACTGATTAGGGATAGTCAACATGGCTGTGTGCATGGGAAATCATGTCTCACAAACTTAATTGAGTTTTTTGAAGAAGTAACAGGGGACTGATGAGGACAGACCAGTAGACGGGATCTATATGGACTTCCATAAGGAATTCGACAAGGTTCCTCATGGTAGACTGGTTAGCAAGGTTAGATCTCACAGAATACAGGGAGAACTAGCCATTTGGATACAGAACTGGCTCAAAGGTAGCAGACAGAGGGTGGTGGTGGAGGGTTGTTTTTCAGACTGGAGGCCTGTGACACAAGGATGGTGCTGGGTCCACTGCTTTTTGTCATTTATGTAAATGATTTGGATGTGAGCATAAGAGGTATAGTTAGTAAATTTGCAGATGACAATAAAACTGAAGGTGTACAGTGAAGAGGGTTACCTCAGATTACAACGGGATCTTGTTCAGATGGACCAATGGGCTGAGGAGTGGCAGATGGAGTTTAATTCAGATAAATGTGAGGTGCTGCATTTTGGAAAAACAAATCTTAGCAGGACTTATACGCTTAATGGTAAGGTCCTAGGGAGTGTTGCTGAACAAAGAGACTTTGGAGTGTAGGTTCATAGCTCCTTGTAAGTAGAGTCGCAGGTAGATCGGATAGTGAAGAAGGTGTTTGGTATTGTGAGAGGTGCTTGCGAAGGTTGTTGTTTCTGTAAATATCACAAGGCTGAGTCATTGGGGGGCATTATATGTTAAGCTAGGTATGCTTGCACAAACAATTACAAGTAGCTGCATCTTGCTTCTGCAAAACTCGCAAGGCGGAATCACAAAGGTGTAGACCAAGGAATAACTAAACGAAAAGGGAGGTGGTCGACTGGTAGAGGCAGATGTATTGACATGACAGTTGCAATTGTCACGCACATAGGGAGTTAGTATGAACAAGATAACCAAATAAGACCCAGTGTTGCATCAGCAAAAGTAATAAGACCCAGCTGTCAAGGGGGGGGTTTGCACGCCAACAACAGGCCACAGACAGATGTGGCAAGCTGATTAGATTAGCAGCTGCACAGAGCAATACAACTATCAGATATGAAGTAAAAGGGGAGTAACGAGAGACTCAACTGAACTGTATAAATTGTAATGTAACCTCCTGATCGATGTGCTTACTTTGTGGTCACCCAGCTTGCAAGACCGTATGAATAAAGACTACTTCAGAATTTGACTCGGACTGAAATTATCAAACAGTGTGCTTCGTTTCTCACAATATGCTATCCTTTATTGGTCAGAGTATTGAGTACAGGAGTTGGGAGGTCATGTTGCGGCTGCACAGGACATTGGTTAGGCCACTGTTGGAATATTATATGCAATTCTGGTCTCCTTCCTATCAGAAAGATGTTGTGAAACTTGAAAGGGTTCAGAAAATGTCTACAAGGATGTTGCCAGGGTTGGAGGATTTGAGCTACAGGGAGAGGTTGAATAGGCTAGGGATGTTTTCCTTGGAGTGTCTGAGGCTGAGGGGTGACCTTATAGATGTTTATAAAATCATGAGGAGCCTGGATAGGGTGAATAGACAATGTGTTTTCCTCGGGTTGGGGGAGTCCAGAATGAGACGGCATAGATTAGATTTTTAGATTAGATTAGATTACTTACAGTGTGGAAACAGGCCCTTCGGCCTAACAAGTCCACACCGACCCGCCGAAGCGCAACCCACCCACCGAAGCGCAACCCACTCATACCCCTACATTTACCCCTTACCTAACACTACGGGCAATTTAGCATGGCCAATTCACCTGATCTGCACATCTTTGGACTGTGGGAGGAAACCGGAGCACCCGGAGGAAACCCACGCAGACACGGGGAGAACGTGCAAACTCCACACAGTCAGTCGCCTGAGTCGGGAATTGAAGACGGGTCTCTAGTGCTGTGAGGCAGCAGTGCTAACCACTGTGCCACCGTGCCGCCCACATAGGTTTAGGGTGAGAGGGGAAAGATATGAAAGAGACCCAAGGGGCAACCTTTTCATGCAGAGGGTGGTGCGTGTGTGGATTGAGCTGCCAGAGGAAGTGGTGAAGGCTAGTACAATTGCAGCATTTAAAAGGTGGATGGGTATATGAATAGGAAGGGTTTGGAGGGATATGGGCCGGGTGCTGACAGGTGGGACTAGATTGGGTTGGGATATCTGGTCGGCATGGACGAGTTGGGCCAAAGGGTCTGTTTCTGTGCTGTACATCTCTATGACTCTAAGACAGCTCACCCTTCTCAAGGGCAACTTGAGATGGGCAATGAATGCTAGCCCAGCCACATAATGTGTAAAAACAATGAGTAAGTCGGGATGGGGGAGGGAGGGGTGAGGTTGATAATTGGTACAGCAGAGAAACCCAGAAGGATACCGTGCTTGAGCTTTGTGAAGGAGAGAGGAGTGTGCCTTCCTCAATGGCTTCCTTTCCCTATTGCCTAACTCCCTCACCAAAGTCTTCCCCAGTGCATGTGTGTGTGTATGTATGTGTATGCGTGCTTCTTCCTCCATCATGACCCCAGCCCCTCCAGGCCTGGTATGAGACCACCAGTACCTGCCTGGTGCTTGATCTGGAATTTTAAGTTGGGGACTGCATACTGTCCTAGTCATGGGCACTGCTGTCACCAGCACCACCGCAACATAGAGAAGTCATCCTGTAAAGTCGGCATCCAACCAAGTGAAGAGCAGAAATCCCATCTCCCACTAGTTGCCTCTTGCTGTGACTGTAGTGCAGCTGATATTGGTGGAGATGAGTTCCTACTGAATCTTCAGAGAGCTGGGTGGGAAACCCTGCCTTTCAATAAGTCCTGTCCCATGTCTGTGGCTTAGGGAGCCAGGAAGTTTTGCTGGATCTGGTTTTGAGTACTGGTTTGGTCAATGCATCAAATGTCCCAGGGAAATATGCAGCCAACCGTGATCATAATGTCATAAGCTTTTGATTAGCTGTGGAAATGGAAAGAAAAAGCAAGCCAAGGGAAGTATTTCATTGGAACAGGAACAATCGTAGTGGATTGAGAATGGACATATCCCACATAAATTAGAATCAAAGACGGGCAGGGAAAATTATAACTGGAAAATGGGCTGTCTTTAAAGAAATATGTTTGAGGTAAAATCAAGGTACATTCCCACAACCTGGAAAGGTAGGGCATCCAAAGTCAGATCTCCCTGAATGCCCAAGGGATAGAACATATAATGAAGCAGAAAATAGGGACAAAAATGACATTGTCTGGTTAATAATACGAATGACAACTGACTCAATATCGAACATTCAAAGGTGAAATGTGAAATTAAATCAAAGAGGCAAAGAGAGAGTGAGAGATGATGCTCTTAGTTAACATAAAAAGGCAATCTAAATGTTTCTACAGGCATATAAATAGTAAAAGAATGGCAAGATGAATGATGAAGCTGATTAGGGGCAAAAAGGGGACCTACACATGGAGTCAGAGTACATGGCTGAGGTACAAACTGAACACTTTGTTTCTGTCTTTAACAAGGAAGAATATGCCACCTCAGTCATTGCAAAAGAGAAGACAAGTGAGGTATCAGGTGCACTAAAAATTGATACAGTGGAGGTGCTAAAATATTTGGCTCGATCTAAAGTTAATAAGCACCAGAATTGGATAAGCACCAGGATAAAATATTTTTATAGGTGCGCCATCGAGAGCATTCTGTCTGGATGTATCACTACCTGGCATGGCAACTGTACTATTCAAGATCAGAGATGGTTACAGAGAGTGGTGAACTTGGCCCAGACAATCACAAAGGCCAACCTCCCATCTATAGAATCCATCTACCAGGCCCGCTGTCAAGGAAAGGCCGCCAGCATTCTTAAAGATCCATCCCACCCTGGCAATATTTTTCTACAACCTCTATCACTGGGGAGAAGGTACAGAAGCCTGAACACATGCACCAGCCGGTTTTGAAACAGTTTTAACCCTACTGTTGTTAGAATACTGAATGGACTCACAAACTCTTAACATTCGCCTGTGTTTTTGTTTTTGCTGCTGTTTACCTATTTATTTACTTATCTATGCTACTTAACTCTGTGATCTGCCTGTATTGCTTGCAAGACAAAGCTTTTCACTGTCCCTCGGTACACGTGACAGTAAATTCAATTCATTCATTCATGCATATGAGGATGCTCAGGGAAGTAAGAGTGGAAATTATTCAGGTGCTGGCCACAATATTTCTATCCTCTTTAGATGTGGTAGTGGTTTCAGCGACTGGAGAATTGTAAATATTATACCCTTGCTCAAAAGAAGGTGCAAGGATAAACCCAGCAACCACAGCTTAACCTTGCTGGTCGGAAAAGGTTTAGAATCAATTATGTGTGACAAAATTGATCATTGTTTGAACAATAGCACATTAATTAAGGAAAGAAAGCAAGTATTTCCTAAAGGCAAATTGAATAGATCTTTCTGATGATATATCAGAGAGGGTTGGTGAAGTTAATGTGACTGACATAGTATAAATGGACTCTCAAAAGTTGTTTGATAAAGTGGCAGAGAATAAGATTGTCAGCAAGGCCATGGAATAAATGAAAGTGGCTAAGTGACAGGAAACAGAGTGTAGTGATGAGCAGTTTATTTCAGAATCAGGTAGAGGGGCACAGTGGCTCAATGGTTAGCCCTGCTGCCTCTCAACAACAGGGTTTGATCCCAGCCTCAGGTGACTGTGGGGAGTTTGCACTTTCTCTCTGTGTGTCTACAATGGTTTTCTCCTGCAGTCCAACGATGTGCAGGCTAGATGGATACATGGTTACAGGAATAGAGGTTGGTGGGTCTGGATGGGATGCTCCTCGGAGGGTCGATGTGGATTCGATGGGCCGAATGGGATTTTCATTTACAGTGGATTTTCTAGGCTGATTAGTATGAGGACTACTGCTTTTCTTGAACTTACTAGATTTGTGTGTGCAGAACCATCTAACAGGTTTGTCAGCCAAGTCCAATCTGGGAATAAAAGGGACTGTGGTAGGAGGGATACAAATTTGACTGGATGGCAAGATGTAGAAAGAAAATGTATTTTTTGGATTTGCGGTACATGTACAGTTGGATTAACTAGGGATAAGTGCGAGAATTACTGAAGATGTTCAAGGTGTGGATGTGGAACTTGCTACGTTCTTCTTGTAGGGAGCTGGTATGGACTTAACAGGCTGAATGGCCTAAGGTTTTGATGTAACTAATCTAAAATTCTATGATTTTAACCACAAAGTCAGAGTGCATAGACTAGGCTTGTACTCTCTGAAATAAAGATGATTAATGTATAATGGATTTCAGGTATTCAAAGTGCTTGATGAAATTGATAAGGTAGGTTGAAATAAACTATTTTGTCTACAATGTAGAACAAGGGGCTTATCCTGAAAATTAGAGACAAGCCATTCAGAGACAATCTAAGAGAAAACTTCTTCCATAAAATGGGTCATGGAAATCTGAAACTCTCTCTGCCAGAAAAAGGTATTGAGGTTGGAGGAAGAGGGAATCAATTTAACAATTCGCAACAAAGATGTTTTGTTGGGCAAGGATATTAAAAATGTTGAAACCAAGGCGGCTAATTGGAGTAAGATACAGATCAGTCATGAACCAACTCAATGTCGCAACAGGCTGCACCTCATCCTATATTTAGACATGACCCGCCTTTCACAATTGTGTACTGACTCTCTCAAGCTCCATCTTGACAATTGCTCAGTCACTCTGTCCTTGGCAACAGATTCTGATAATTTCTACCACAACTGATAGCTCTGTCTCTACTAGATTTTTTTCTATCCTTTGTCCCATCTTACACAAGAGTGACATTTGCAAATTTCTACTGCAAAGGCACAATTCTGTATCTGAAGAAGAAAAGGGAAAGGAATAGTAACATTGAAAAACAAGATGATCTATAGTGAGTAGACCTGAGTGCTGTGTTCTAATAAGAGGCTTATTCAGCATAAACATTAGCACTGTCTCTCTCACTGCAGATGCTTCCTGATCTGTTGAGCTTTTCCAGATTTGTTCTTATTTCATACATTCAGTGTCTGCAGTATTTTGCTCTTGTCAAGATACTCTTAATCAGATATATCCCAAAATCATTCAGGTTTATTGTCTCACCATAATGCAGAATGCCAGTCTGTACATCATTGGTTGTAAAACATTCTTTGGTGTTTCTCCTGATGTGCCTATTTGGGGCGTATCCCTAACTGAATAGCAAAGGCATGCAGTCTCTTACCAGCCTGTCCTGTTCTCTTTATTTAGGTCATCTATAGCCTTTCGGTAATCTCCTCAGACCTGTTTTGTTACCACTGCATCATGGCCCATCCCAAAAATAAATACTCCCCGTGCTAATCGAGTAACAAACGACAATGACTGTGACTGTCAGGATTTGGTGTGGACTCCCATGGCTTGGAAGCAGACAACTAGGTGTGGAAACAGTGGTGGGGGAGGGGGGAAAGGAATATTTCTGTAAATGCGATTGGAAGGGAGAATCAAGTGGGGAAGTGGTGGAGCAGGAATGGCAGGAGTTTTGGGGTTAATTCTTGAGGCACAGTAGACACTCATCGCAAAGATGAAGAAATATGCCAAAAGGAAAATGAGGGCTTATGCCCGAAATGTCGATTCTCCTGCTCCTTGGATGCTGCCTGACCTGCTGTGCTTTTCCAGCAACACGTTTTTCAGCTCTAAAAGGAAAATAAGGCAATCATGGCTGACAAGGGAAGTCAGGGTAGCGTGAAAGGAAAATAATAAAAACATACAATGTGGTAAATATTAGTGGGAAGCCAGAGGAATGGGAAACCTTTAAATATCAGCAGAGGATAACAACAAAAGCAATAATGGAGAAGGTGAAATATGAGGGTAGACCAACTAGAATTATGAAAGAAGATTGCATGAGTTTTTTTTAGATATTTAAAAAGAAAGTGTGGACATTAGAACACTGGAAAATGAGACTCAGCCTCTGTGTGAAGGAACCGAGATGAGGAGGGATTTCCTCAGCCAGAGGATGGTGATTCTGTGGAACTCATTGCTACAGAATGCTGTGGAGGCCAAGATCGATTCTTGGTTAGTAAGGGGATCATTGGGTACAGGGAGAAGACAGGAGACTGGGGTTAAGAAACTTATTAGCTGTGATTGAATGGCAAAGCAGACTCAATGGACCAAATTGTTTAATTCTGCTCCTGCATCTTATGGTCTAATAACAAACATGTTGACCATTTACATTCCATTCAGCGACTCCAATTTCAAACAAATATAGTCTTCATGATTCATTTTTCAGAGAAATTGCATCTATCATTTTGGTGCCTTAATGTGTGCATGTGTGGAGGAATTGTGAAGAGTTGGGGAATGTAAGGTGATGGGGAACAAAGATGCCTTGATTAAGATATAATTTTATCCAAAACCTTGCTTTGTGCAAATGCTACTTCAATAGAACTTTGCACATCAATAAATTAATGGGGCAGTAAATGTCAGCATGTCCCAGTTCATAACTCTCTGACTTACAAGTCCCAGTCCACTGGTATTAACCCTGAATATAGCTTCAAATTCACATTACAGTACTGAGGTGTGCTGCAATATTGGAGGGGTCATTTTTTCAGGTACGGTATTAAAAGTATATTAAACATATATCAAGAACTGCAGATGTTGTAAGTCAGAAACAAAAACAGAAGTTGCTGGAAAAGCTCAATAGGTTTTGCAGCATCTATGAAGAGAAATCAAAGTTAACATTTCTGGTCTGGTGACCCCTCCTCAGGACTGATGGCAGCTAGGAAAATGTCAGTTTATATGCAGAAGATATGGTGAGGGTAGAGGGTAAAGAGTAAACAATAGGTGGGGATAGAGCCTAAAGAGAGAGAACAGTGGCACAGTGGTTAGCACTGCTGCCTCACAGCGCCAGAGATCCGGGTTCAATTCCCGCCTCAGGCGACTGACTGTGTGGAGTTTGCACGTTCTCCCCGTGTCTGCGTGGGTTTCCTCCGGGTGCTCCGGTTTCCTCCCACAGTCCAAAGATATGCAGGGCCAGGTGAATTGGCCCTACTAAAATTGCCCGTAGTGTTAGGTAAGGGGTAAATGTAGGGGTATGGGTGGGTTTCGCTTCGGCGGGTCGGTGTGGACTTGTTGGGCCGAAGGGCCTGTTTCCACACTATAATGTAATCTAATCTAAAAAAATCAGTTGGACAGACAAAGGAGTGAATAACAATCTGACGAGGTGAGTGAATAATTGTTAATGGAGACTGTTAGTGGCTAACAATAGGTATATAAAGGCAGACTATGTGACATAAAGGCAGACTATGTGACAACAAGGCCTGGTGTGTGAAGGTGGCGTATGGACATTGGAAAGTTCATGCCCTAAAGTTATTGCATTCAATATTGAGTCCAGAAGGCTGCTAGTTCTCCAAGTGGAAAATGAGATGCTGTTCTTCCAGCTTGCACTGAGCTTCGCTGGAACACTGCAGGAAGCCTGAGACAGAGATGCTGGCCAAGGAACAGGATGGTATGTTGAAGTGGCAGGCAACTGGAAGCTTGGGAATATTTTTGCAAGCAGAACGTGTGTGTCCTGTGAATCGGTCACCCAGTCTATCCTTCATTTCCCCAATGTAGAGCAGCAAATGCCATAGACTCGATCCATCAAATCTTGTTATCACGTAGTCTGCCATTACACACTCAGTGTTAGCCACTCACAGTCTCCATTAACAACTATTCACCCTCCTAGCCAGATCATTATCCACTCCTTTGTAGGTCCAACTGTTTTCACTCTCTGACTCTAACCCCACCTATTGTTTACACCTTACACCCTCCCCCCACTCTATCCTCTGCATATAAACTCACATTTTCCTCGTTACCATCAGTTCTGAGGAAGGATCACTGGACCCGAAATGTTAACTCTGATTTCTGTTCACAGATGCCGCCAGACTTACTGAGCTTTTCCAGCAATTTCTGTTTTTGTTGTTGTTAAAAATATATTGAATGGACAAAAGGTGTCCCATGTCATTATTATGGCGAACAGGACAGTTCATGGTGACCTGACCAATATTTATCCCTTAACTTTCAACAGACTAACTTCATCTTATTATTCAACAAAACAAAAGGATGCTGAAAATCTGAAACAAAAAGAGAAACTGCTGGAAAACCTCAGCTGATCTGACAGCATCTGTGTAGAGAGAATCAGAATTAACATTTCAGGTCTAAAGAACCTGAAGAATTGTCTATGACAACTCACAATATAGTTACATTTCTGTCATTAGAGTAGCTTTTTATTCCAGATTTTTATTGATTTCTAATGTCACTATCTGCCAAGATGGGATCTGAACCCACTTTCCCAGAACTAGGGTTCTGGATGACTAGCCCAGTGACATTAGCTTTTTTTTATTTCAAAAATATACTTTATTCATAAAAATACCTTCATATACATACATAGTCACAATCGCAGTTTGGTTCTGTACAGTAACATATGAACAAATAAACATTGGAGTGTGACTTTATCCTGCAAACAAACCCAAGGCATTTCTTACTTGTACAAGACTATATTTACATATATTTGAGGTACCGGGAGGATCTGATAACTGAATGGACCCCCATTTAACTTTGGCAGAAAGACTTCAGATGGTGGTCTTGCCCCACTGCGCCTTGGTGGCATTTACCTCAGAGCATAGTCCTGAACCTTGGAATGTGCCAGTCTGCAGCACTCAGTTGAGATCAACTCCTTGCTCTGGAAGACAGTCTCAGTGTGTGTCCCGGGGAACAAACTGTAGATATTACCACCACTGCCACTCCTTGCAAATCGGCAGCCATGGTTCCTATACAGTACAAAACTTCAATTTACTGGTTGTAAAGGACTTGTGAGGTTGCGATAGCAGCGATTTTTGTTTGAGATTGGCACCATGGGTTACATTTGTTGCTCATCCATAATAGATAAATTAATTTAATTTCCACCTTTTGTACAAGGTGTGTGGAGATTGAGTCAAGAGTGAAGTATTTAGATACCACAATTTGCCTATCACAAGCATATTCAAGCATAGCAAAAAAAGACAGGAGTTGTCTCTGTATGTTAAGAGCAAGGCACACTAAAACACAACGGCTTTAACTGTTACTCCGAATCAACAGGCCAGTTACTGCTGTTTAACCTGTACTATTCCTGCTGTTTGGTCATTCAGTAATGGCCTTCTGTCTACATGAATTCGATCCCACCTCAACGGGTTTGAGCAGATCCTCCAGACTGACACACCCAATGCAGTGCTGAGGGACTGCTGGAGATATCCAGCACTTGAATCGACAAACCTGCCCTTTCAGGTGGACTTCAAAGATCCTGCTGTCTACTCAAAAGATTTTCCATAGGTACTTATCTTTCATCCCTATTCACTTAAAGACCGATGACTGGGCCATAATCTCATGTGTTTTGCACACGTGCCTTCATTGCTCAGACCATTGAGTATTGGAGTTAGGACGTCACGTTGTGGTTGTACAGAATATTGGCGAGGCTACTTTTATAGTACTGTGTACAATTCTGGTTGCACTGTTATAGGAAGGATATTATTAAATTGGAGAGGCTTCAGAAAAGATTTACTAGGATGTTGCCAGGACAGGAGGGTTGGAGTCATTATGAGATGCTGCATAGGCTGGGACCTTTCTCACATGAGCATACGAAACTGAGGATTGACTTTATAGGGGCTTATAAATTTGTGAGGGGTGAAATCATGATAAGGTGAATAGCAAAGGTCTTTTCCCTAAGGCGGGGGAGTTCAAAACTAGGGTTGAGAGGAGAAAGATTTAGAAGGGACCTTTTCACACAGAGAGGCTGGACTCTCTGCGTTTATAGGTGGACTGAACTGCCAGTGGAAGTGATAGATGAAGGTACAGTTACAACACTTAAAAGACATTTGGACGGGTACATAAATAGGAAAGGTTTAGAGGGATATGGGCTAAGTGCAGAGTCAAAAAGTGTGGCGCTGGAAAAGTACAGCAGGTCAGGCAACATCCGAGGAGCAGGAGGGTCAACATTTTGGACATAATCCCTTCATTAGGGCTAAATGCAGCCAAGTGGGACTCGAAGCTTGACACAGCCAGAACAAAGCAGCCCACTTTGGGCGGCATGGTGGCACAGTGGTTAGCACTGCTGCCTCACAGCACCAGAGACCTGGGTTCAATTCCCGCCTCAGGCGACTGTCTGTGTGGAGTTTGCACGTTCTCCCCGTGTCTGCGTGGGTTTCCTCCGGGTGCTCCGGTTTCCTCCCACAGTCCAAAGATGTGCAGGTCAGGTGAATTGGCCATGCTAAATTGCCCGTAGTGTTAGGTAAGGGGTAAATGTAGGGGCATGGGTGGGTTGCGCTTCGGCGGGGCGGTGTGGACTTGTTGGGCCGAAGGGCCTGTTTCCACACTGTAAGTAATCTAATCTAATCTAAACTTGAATTAGAATTAGAATCCCTACAGTGTGGAAACAGGCCCTTCAGCCCAACAAGTCACCCAGACCAATTCCCCAACTCTATATTTACCCCTGATTAATAGCCTACACTATGGGCAATTTAGCATAGCCAATTCACCTAACCTGCAGATCTTTGGATTGTGGGAGGAAACCCACGCAGATGCGGGGAGAATGCGCAAGCTTCACACAGTCACCCGAAGCCAGAATCGAACCTGGGTCCCTGGCATTTCTACATCCACAAACATCCACTCCCTCCACCACCGACGGTCAGTGGCAGCACCGTGTACTATCTATGAAATACATGGCAGAAATTCACCAGAGATCCTCAGACCACACGTTCCAAACCCCCAAGTACTTCCATCCAGAAGGACGAGGGCAGCAGATACATGGGAACACCACCCCCTGCAAGTTCCCCTCCAAGCCATTCACCATCCTGATTTGGAAATATGTCATTGTTCCTTCACTTTTGCAAGGTAAAAATTCTAGAATTCCCTCCCTAATGGCATTCTGGGCCCACCCACAGTAGATGGACTGCAGCGGTTCAAGAAGGCAGCACACCACCACCTTCTTAGGGGCAACTAGGGATGGGCAATAAATACTGGTCAGCCAGCAATGCCTACATCCCAAAAATGAATAAAAGAAGTTTAGTTTGGGAAATTTAGTCAGCATGGATGAGTTTGACCGAAGGGTCTGTTTCCATGTTGTATGAATCTATGACTCTAATCCCTCATTAATACAATGCAAAATTTTATAATAGCTTTCATCCTGAGGTCTCCATATCTTTTGGTAATATAACACTCAGTTCTTCTGTTTACTGTGTGAGGACAGGCTCCACCCATGCTTTTCCTGTTTCTACAACCCAAAATATACTCAGTGCATTGGTACAGACATCCTATCCACAAGGGGGCAACTTCACCCTACACTCTAAACATCTCTACCAGCAGGTAGGACCTCATACAAGTAAAAATGTTGCTGCAATGTCAACAATTCTAATTGCGGCCAATTAAAATCCATTGAAGAGTTTCTTTCCTCTCTATACAGATTTCAAAATATCACCTTCACTCTTTAAAACTGAAAGTAAATCTCTCTCTACTCTTTTAAACGGAAACTAAAGCTCTCTTGAAACTGTATCCATTAAATTCTCCCAGGATAGGGTCAGCACAGAGTCATGTACTGAGTAAAGCTACCTCTACTCTTTTTTTCAGAAAGTCAAAAAATAGGGGGCACTGAATCAAAAAACACACAGATTAACACGAACGGAATTTTACATAATGGAACAGAAACTTACTGAATTAAAATAACATTGTCCTGGCTGATGATTCAGCCCAGCCCCTGCAGTATCAGCAATCCCTACAGATGAGTACTGAATGCTCTCTGTCTTGGGACACCAAGTGCAAATGTAACTGCGAAAGAGGAGAAGGTAGTCAAGAACAATGAGTCCTTGCACAGCCCTCTGTCTGGACCTGTCAACACCACCTTGGCCAGGCTTAGGAGCAGACCCACGAGAAGGCCATCTGACTTGCCCAACCTTCCCCACCCCTCACTGATCAGGAGCAATATTATTCCTGAATTAGGTTTCAACAAGCATGAACATTTACCTTGCTGAATGAAGGGCATATTGAATCCAAAGTGTGTCCTGTCAAACACTCAGGACATGCCATAGGTGAGATATCGAGACACTGTATTCACACTGTCTTGTCAAATAGTTCCAGTACAGGTGGAGTTAAGTAAAGCCCACTCCATACCGTCATGTTCCAGTAAAGTTCATAGCCAATTGGAGGTTGAATACCAGAACTCCCTCGCTTTCAAGTTGCTGAGCATTCCGGCTGGTGATTTCACAGCTCTTTCATCATCACTGAGGGAGCAATGTTGGAGGACAATCTCCAACCCTTACAGTATTATGAGTGTACCTGCAGTATGTGGACTGCATCATACAAGAATGGTGACAGAAGGGCAGCTAGGTTCACTAACACCTCGGAAGTAATCAATGTGTCTCTTGCCATTCCGGGAAAATAGAAAATTGAAGCACAACAGTTTCTTGAAGAATTCCAAAGTGGTAAATATTCAAGGAGCATCCTGGTCGTCACATGACACAGTAATGGAGTTAGTGAGAGAAACGAAAATAGAGATGAGTGGCCCATCTCACTGCTGATTGTAGACAATAAAATTATGTCTACGGCCAACACCAACTGGGTCAGACCAGCTCTGGAGGTGGTAAATCACATAGAACATGGAACATTACAGCAGAGTAATTGTCCTTCAGCCCTTGATGTTGCGCCGACCTGTGAAACCAATCTGAAGCCCATCTAACCTACACATTCCATTTTCATCCATATGCCTATCCAATGACCATTTAAATGTCCTTAAAGTCAGCAAGTCCAGGCTGTTCCACGCCCCTACTACTCTCTGAGTAAAGAAACTACCTCTTACAAGTGTCCTATATCAATCATCCCTCAATTTAAAGCTATATTCTCTCATGCTCGCCATCACCATCTGAGGAAAAAGGCTCTCACTGTATACCCTACCTTACCCACTGATTATCTTATATGTCTCAATTGAGTCACGTCTCAACCTTCTTCTCTCTAACGAAAACAGCCTCAAGTCCCTCAGCCTTTCCTTGTAAGACCTTCCCTCCATACAGGCAACATCCTAGTAAATCTCCTGTGAACCCTATCCAAAACTTCCATATCCTTCCTATAATGCGGTGACCAGAACTGTACGCAATACTCCAAGTGCAGTTGCACTGGAGTTTTGTACAGTTGCAGCATGACCTCATGGCTCTGAAACTCAATCCCTCTACTAATAAAACCGAACACACAGTATGCCTTCTTAACAACCCTATCAATCTGGTTGGCAACTTTCAAGGATCTATGCACCTGGAACCGAGATCTCTCTGCTCATCTACACTACCAAGAATCTTATCATTAGCCCAGTACTCTTCATTTCTGTTGCTCCTTCCAAAGTGAATCACCTCGTACTTTTCTGCATTAAACTCCCTTTGCCACCTCTTATCCCAGTTCTGCTATGTCCCTTTGTAAGCTATAACTCTACTAACCTTAGTGTCATCTGCAAATTTACTAACCCATCTTTCTATGTCCTCATCAAGGTCATTTATAAAAATGAAAAACAGCAGTGGCCCCAAAACAGATCCTTGCAGTACACCACTAGTAACTGAACTCCAGGATGAACACTTCCCATCAACCACCATCCTCTGTCTTCTTTCAGCTAGCCAATTTCTAATCCAAACTGCTAAATCACTCTCAATCCCATGCCTCTGTATTTTGTGTAATAGCCTATCGTGGGGAACCTTATCAAACGCCTTACTGAAATCCATATAAAGCACATCACCACTTTACCCTCATCCACCTGTTTGTTCACCTTCTCAAAGAACTCAATAAGTTTTGTGAGGCATGACCTACCCTTCACAAAACCGTGCTGACTATCCCTAATCAACTTATTCCTTTCTAGATGATTATAAATCCTATCTCTTATAACCTTTTCCAACACTACCCACAACTGAAGTAAGGCTCATTGGTCTATAATTACCAAGATTATCCCTACTCCCCTTCTTGAACAAGGGGACAACATTTGCTATCTTCCAGTCCTCTGGAACTATTCTTGTAGACAATGATCACATAAAAATCAAAGCCACAGGCTCAGCAATCTTCTCCCTGGCTTCCCGGAGAATCCTTGGATAAATCCCATCTGGCCCAGGGGATTTATCTTTTTTCACACTTTCCAGAATTGCTAACACCTCCTCCTTGTGAACCTCAATTCTATCTATTCTAGTAGCTTGTATCTCAGTATTCTCCTCAACAACATTGTCTTTTTCCAGTGTGAATACTGATGAAAAGTATTATTTAGTGCTTCCCCATCTCTACACATAATTTCCCACAACTATCCTTGATTGGACTTAATCTTCCACTTGTCATTCTTTTATTCCTGATATACCTTTGATCACCCTGACCAAATGGTTGCTGTACCAGACAGGCAGATCTCTGAGAGCCTCGTGCTGCTCAGGGATATGATTGGCTACGTGCAGGATTGGTGGGAAAGGGTGAAGGCCTTTGGCAGGATAGCACCACCTACATGATGGATGCTTACTCTAAAATGGACTGTGGGGAAGGTGACAACATTTGGACACAACTGCTTTCCACAAACGTCAGCAGTGAAGTCTCAATCATTGGGTGGGAATCAGAAAGCTTTCTGATCAAATCTAGAGTCAGGCACTGCTGCCCTCTCTCCCCTATCCTGTTCGTGCGTTGTATAGAACCTTTCGCCGAGTCTATTGGGAAGGAAGGATGCATATAATAGATGGTGCTCCCAGGTGTAGCCTCCCTTTGGTGGCACCGTCTTTTGCTCGGGATTTGCCATTGGCGAGCAGACTCATGAGCATCTGCGACCAGCTCAAAAGAGTGTCAAGAGCCACGGTCAATCAAGGGAAGAGTGAGGCCAGTAACTTTGGGAATTCTTTGTCCCCTTCACTGTCAGATCAGATTACCTGAAAGTGCTGGGGATATGGTTTAGAGGGACCAGGGCATGAGTAAAAAAAAATGGAAGGAGCAAGTGGCTTTGTAACACAAAAGAAAAACTGGAAATGTGAGAGTGACACTCTGTCTCCATTCCGCGTAAGAAACTGGTCATCAGTTATGAGGCATTCTCAGTGTTCCTGCACTTCACAAAGGTCTGGCCCATTTCTCTGTGCTTTACAGACATTGTGGAACAGAAGGAGTGTTGAAATAATAGAGAAAACCTCAAAGTGGAAAACTGGGCAAGGGGAAAGGTTTACTTCTTTTGCACTTCCTGTATTTTCAATTTGAAATGTTTTGTTCTCGGAATGCATGCCTCATAGTCAATGTATATTGAAAATATTGAGACAATTTAATTGAGGTGCTTAAAGAGTGGAACATGATCTTTGGAATCAAGTTGAAGTTGATTGCAAATTTTGTAACATTCAATTTAAAATATTTTGGAAACAAATTTTATGAATAAAGTATATATTTTTTAAACAATCATGATAGAGGATACACCACCATAGATTATCTACAGAAAACACACTGTTCTTAGATAACAAGAGGGTTTACATAATGATAACACTAAATACAGGCTTGGTCAGGCATAGTCACTAGGAATTTAGAGAGTTGGTGCAGACACAACTGTTCTCTCTGCAAGCTAGATAGAACTCCTTGTCTCCATCCACACACTGTAGAATGGGTCACGACAATGTATCAAACATTAACCTCATTATCTTTTATAAACATTTGCCTTTGAATTAATCAATATGAACAGTTACCGTCATCACTCCAGGGTGGCTATTCCACTCACTTTGAAATAATTCGAATGGAAGGCAAGAAGGGATGAAGTGAGAGGCATCCTGGAACAATGTGCAGAACTTCCAGTTGATTATAATATTTGCCAAATCCCCAACCAAAATGGCTACAGAGGTGGTTAACAAAAACGGTTAACTAGTAGCATTACAAGAAACCAAAGGAAATGCTTCTTGGCATAATTAGGTGTTCTGGAAGGGGAGAGGTAACTTGGTCAGTGAGGTCAGAGGCTTGGAGGGGGGGGGGGGGGGAATGTCTGGGGCAGAAGATAACCAAAATTCAAATAACACAACCTGGTTATGCAGTCCCTGTTCTTCATCATTGGCCTCAGACAATTAAGAAAATACATATTAATAAGTAATGACCTCTTCTAGTTCCAGCCCATTTTCCTGCAGGTTTAACCACCAAACCTCAAGTTAAAATAACAAATCTGGCCCCAGTGTCAGATTGGGTAGGAGACCTGTCAATGGGATTCAAACAAAGACAAAAGTCAGCTTAGTGTCTCTTTTTTACGGAAACAAAATTGCCAAATTCAAGGTTTCCCATCAGGAATCCATGCTAGCTGTGAAAATCCAGGCCGTAACCACTGTTTAAAAGACTTTAAAGAGAATGTCACAAAATCACAGAGTTGTTCCTGTGCCTAAGGAGGCCATTCAGCCTATCATCTCTGCACTGTTTTTCCAAACGAGCAATTCACTTTGTGTCATTCAACTGCCTTCTCTCCATTACTCTGCACATTGTTCCTTTTAAATAACCATAACCACTTCCTCAGTAAAACAAACAAGGGTAGGAATTATACAATTAAAGGTAGGGACTTGGACAGTCTTGTAGAACAGAGACATAAGGGTTCAAGGACATAATTCTTCAAAATTTGCAACACATGTGGACAAGGTAGCTAAGAAGGTGTTTATCACGCTTGCCTTCACTGCTCAGACCTTTGAGTATAGGAGTTGGGATGTCATGTTGAGGTTGTATGGGACATTGATGAGGCCTCTCCTGGAATACTGTGTCCAGTTCTAGTTTCCCTGTTATAGGAAAGATATCATTAAACTAGAGAAGGTTCAGAAGAGATTTACCTGGATGTTGCCACGAATGGAGGGTTTGAGTTATAGGTTCCTGACTGGAACTTTTTACACTCGAGTGTAGGAGGCTGATAGGTGACTTTATAGGGGTTTATAAAATCATGAGAGGTATAGATAGGTGAATGGCAGGTGTCTTTTCCCTATGGTCGGGGATTTCAAGGCTAGGAGGCATATTTATAAGGCAAGAAGCGATGACATGGATGTAATTCTTTTACACAAAGATTGGTTCATTTGTGGAATGAATTTCCGGAGGAAGTGATCGATGCTGGTACAGTCACAATATTTAAAAGACATTCAGATAACTACATAAATCAGAAATATTTGGAGGATTATGGGCCAGGTTCAGGCAGGTGGGATAAATTTAGTTTGGGATTATGGTCAGCATGGACTGGTTGGATTGAACGGTCTGTTTCCCTGCTATATTACTCAAGTACAGCACTGAAGAGACAGCCCTGATTTAGTTCTGAAGCCCTGGAGTATAATTGAACTCAAATGTTAGTGACTCAGCAGCGAACATGCTACCAAATGAGCCATAGCTGATACTTTATCACAAAAGTGGAAAAGGGAAAGGGACAGTATGAAGTGCTGATCAGTACGAAAAAGATTTAAGATATTCAATAAGGACTAGCATTTGTTGTTAATAAGGAATACGATTTTGCCAAGATTATTGTGAAACGGGAGATATTTAAGGTGTTGAGTGGGCTTAGAATTAACAAAGAGGTGGTGTTAGAAATGACAAGCTGTACTTAAAGTTGATATGTCACCAGATTGGGTATATTTATGAATACCAAGGGAAGGAATGGTGTAAATACTGGAACTTTAATTTTCCAATTCAACCACAAGGGTGGTTGTAGAGGGTTCTAGAATTGGAAACTCTGCAAATCCAATTATGAGAAAAGGGTTAGCTCAGCAACAAATAAACCTCAGTAGTGTGAAAGCTTTTAGAAATGATAATTCAGGACAATTCTGACAGTCTCTGCAAGTAGGGATTCATCAAGGATTCTATCATTCTGTGAATGGCAGAGTAGATTTGTTGAAGCAAATCATATTTGATGAACTCAATGAAACATTTAAAGAGGTATCAGAAACATTTGAAGAGAACAAGGTTGATGTGTCGGTGCACATTGACCTCCAAAGGTATTTGATAAGAAGCCACATCACTGGCTTGTCAGCTCAGCAAAAACTGAAGCTTGTAGAATAAAAAGGACAATAGTGAACAGATGTAAAGTTGACAGTACAACAGGAAACAGACGGTAATAGTGAATAAAACAAAGAGCCATTGGAGATCCGAAACAAACAAAAACAAAGATTGCTGGAGAAACTCAGCAGATCTGGCAGCATCTGTTTGTCTCTCTGTAGGTAATGGTGAATTGACTGGAGTGAGGGTTAGCGTTAGATTGTTCATGGGGTCTGTTTTTGGACCATCGCTTTTCTTAATTTATATTAATGATGGAAACCTGGCTTTTAGGGCAGATTTTCAAAATTTGTGTAAGACTCAAAACTCAGAATTGTGAGGAGTACAGTGGTAGACTTCAAATGAGCATAGTCAGGCTGGTGGAATGTGTTGGCATGTGGCAGATGGAATTTAATGCAGAAAAATATGAAGTGATGCATTTTGGAGGAGAACAAATGATAAGCTACGTAAATGAAAGGGTATACTTTTAAAGGAAACAAAGGAGTCTGAGGATTATGTGCACAGACTGTTGAAATGAATTAGAATTATTGTCACATGTATACACAAAATACAGAAGAGTATTTTCTTGAATGCAGAATGTCATCCTTTTTCGACACCATCTTGACAACACTGAATATAATGCAAAATTTGACTGCAATAGAGTTCATCTTGCCCTCTTCTTCTTCCGCTATGCCTCCATTTGCTGTTTGAGATTGGCTGAGGTGTCTGTAATAGTTACGGTAGGTTGGGAAAGTGGTTAAAAATGTAACTGGGGTCCTGGGCTTTATAACTAGAGGCACATAGTGCAAAAACTAGGAAGTTATGATGGACATTGAAAAAAGAACATAGATCAAATCGCAAATGGTGTATTGCCTCAAATTCTGGGCACCCCATTTTAGGAATGACATGAAGTTGTGAATTGTGCACAAGAAAATGTACAAGAATGGTTCCATTGAGGAGGGATATTAGTTACGTGGATAGATTAAGACCATAAGAAATTGGAAAAGGAGTATGCCATTTGGCTCAGCGAGCCTGCTCCATCATTCAATAGGATCATGGCTATCCACTATTCCTCAAGTCCACTTTCTTCCATTTTCCCCATAACATTCGATTCCCCTTGATCAAGAATCTATCTCAACCTTAAATGTCTCACGGCTCTCTCTGGCAAAGAGTTCCGAAGACTCTCAACCTTCTCAGAGAAGAAATTCCTCTTCATCTCAGTCTTAAATTGGCACCTCTTCATTCTGAGACTATGTCCTCTTGTCCTAGACTCTACCATGAGGGGAAACATCCTCTCACCATTTACTCTTAAGAACCCTATTTGTTCCAATGAGATCACTGCTCATTCTTTTAAATACCAGCCAGTACAGTCCCAACGTGTTTAGCCTTTACTCATAGGACAACGTCCCCATCATCCTAGTGAATATTCTCTGAACTGCCTTCAAATAAATGATGCCTTTCCTTAAATAAGGGGATCAAAATTGCTCACTGTACTCCTGATGTGGTCTCACTAGCACCTTGTACAGTTGTAGTAAGACTTCCTTACTCCTATACTCTAAACCCCTTGAAATAAGGGTTAAAAAGTGTGGTGTTGGAAAAGTACAGCCGGTCAGGCAGCATCCAAGGAGCAGAAGAGTTGACATTTAGATGGACAGGTATAAGGACCAACATTCCACTGACCTTCCTGATTACCTGCTCTACCTGTCTGCAATTGGAAGAACTGGGATTGTTCACCCTCAAGATGGTTGAGGTGTGAAGAGAATGGACAGGAGCTGTTGCCATTGGAGCAACGGTCAATAATCAAAGGACACAGAGTTAAGGCGAATGGCAGAAATAAAAGCAACATAAAGAATAGTGTATTATTTACAGTGTGCTATGATGATTTAGAATGTGCTGCTTGAGACTGTGGTGGAGGCAGATTCAGTGATGGTTTTCAAAAGGGGATTGGATAAACAGCTGAAGATTCCCAGGCAACAGGGAAAAAGGTTGGGCTGTGGGACAAACTGAACTGTTCTTGCAGAAAACCGGCACATGGCCAGTGAGCTGAATGGCATCCTTCAGAGTTGCAATCCTTTTATGATTCTATAATTGTGCTTTTTTTTGTTCCATTTCAGGACTTATACATTTAATGGCAAGGTCCTGGAGAGTGTTGCCAAGCAAAGAGACCTTGGAGTACAGGTTCATAGCTCCTTGAAAGTGGAGTCCCAGTTAGACAGGAAGGCGGCGTTCGGTATGTTTGCCTTTATTGGTCAGTGTGTTGAATATAGGAGTTGGGAGGTCATGTTGTGGCTGTACAGGACATTGGTCAGGCCACTTTTGGAATATTTTGTTCAATTCTGGTTTTCCTGATATTGGAAGGATGTTGTTAAACTAGAAAGGGTTCAGAAAAGATTTACAAGGAAGTTGCCAGGGTTGGAGGGTTTCGGAATGCTTTGGGTCAACCTGACATTGAGGAAAATGATATACAAATCCAAATGCTTTGTTTGTTAACCTTGTGCTTATTTGCTGTGTCTGATTCTGAAGGACATTACTGCTATAGAAAAGATGTTGCGAACTTGAAAGAGTTCAGAAAAGATTTACAAGGATATTGTCAGGGTTGGAGAGTTTGAGCTACAGGAAGAGGCTGGTATAGGCTGGGGTTGTTTTCTCTGGAGTGTCAGATGCTGAGGGGGTGACCTTATAGAGGTTTATAAAATCATGAGGGGGGTGGATAGGGTGAATAAACAAGGTCTTTTCCCCAAGGTAGGGGAGTCCAGGACTAGAGGGCATAGGCTTATGGAGAGGGGAAAGATTTATAAAGGACCTAAGGTGCAACTTGTTCATTTAGAGAATGGTGTGTGTGTGGAATGAGCTGCCAGAGAAAGTGATGGAGGTGAGTACAATTATAACATTTAAAAGGCAATTGGATGACTACATGAACAGGAAAGGTTTAGGGCAATATGTGCCAAATGCTGGCAAATCAGACTAGATTAATGTAGGACATCCGGTTGGCGTGGACAAGTTGGACGAAAGGGTCTATTTTCATGCTGTACATCTCTATAGGATCTATAGTGTATTGACTTGTCTTAATTTGTATCAGGCCAGCTAACTTACCCATTCTCACAATAAGGTCGACATTGTACTAAAGGGTGGCCTCAGTACTCTAGATTAGATTCCCTACAGTATGGAAATAGGCAGTTTGGCTCAACAAGTCCATACTGACCCAGATCCATTCCCCTACCGTATACTTACCCCTGACTAATGCACCGAACACTACAGGCAATTTAGCATGACCAATTCACCTGACCTACACATCTTTGGATTGTGGGAGGAGACCCACACAGACTCAGGGAGAATGTGCAAACTACATACAGACAGTCACCCAAGTCAGGAATCAAACCTAGGTCGCTGGTGCTGTGAGGCAGCAGTGCTAACCACTGAGCCACCGTGCCACCTCAGGTTGGAAGAAGTCAAGAATAAGATTGCCATGTTTGCGCACTCTGATTTTGTCCTATGGTGCGAGGTGAGGATAGGGTCAGACCTGCAGGCTTTGACAACTACGATGATGATAATACAACTGTTGACATTTCCTGGAGAATGTTTAAACATACTGAAAGTGACTGGAACTTATTACCAGGGTTTTGGCCTGAGAGAGAGAGGAGAAAAAGAGAGAAACAAAGAAAGAAATGGAAAGTGTAACATTGCATCTGTCCCCTCTGTTAAGCACTCTGGAAATAATAAAGTTTAACTTTTCTACTAATTATGGCAAGTCTAGTCCAAAGTGGAAATGTCTTACTATCTTGCACAGCTGCAGATTTCTGCTGCCTCCAAATCCACTTCCAAAACATAAGCAACGTGATCTAGTGGCCAGGGCTCCTGGGAGGCAGAATGCTAATCCTTAGTTTTAGTCTGGTTTTGGGATTCAGATCAGTAAGAACCAGGATGGTACCCAACTACATCAGCTAATTTTCCATGGGGCATTAGCAGGGTACAACACAGAGCCTCAAAGCACCTTGGCTAGTTAGTCAGCAATGCTGACTAGTCACATTTTTATCCCTGAGTGAAAACAGTCCTAGTTAGAGTTTGATTCCAAAGACATCTAAGCTGCGACGCCTGTGCATTACTGAGAGAGTGCTGCACTGTCAGAGCTACTGTTTCAGTTGCGACCTCTCGCAGTACATTTGCTGTCTTGATGCCTCAACCGACATCACAAATGATCTGGTCATTTTCACGTTGCTGTTTGTGAGTTCTTACTATACACCTACTGACTGCTACACCTTCACAAGGTGGTACAATTTCAAAGGACTTTCATTCATTAAAGCACATTGGTACATATTGACAGTCATGAAAGTTGCTGTAAAGATGCAAGTCTTTCTTGTTCCAACACTAGGAACTTGAGGCAATATAAGTGTAGATACTACAAAGTCATTTGTAAAGATCATATTTTCAGTAGGATAAAGAACCTGAGATCATGAACTGGCACTAAAACAAGAAAATACCTACAGGCTGCAATGACCCTGAGCCAAAAATAGATCAATGTCAAATCAAGGAGAGCACAGTGTAGAATTTATTGGTGGATTTTTTTCTATTCTGATACTCTGCTGACATTATTCATATTAATTTGGATGATGCTGACCCATCTCTCACCCTGTTTAGGAGTACTTTATAATGACCAACAATTCTGAGCTTTAAGGCAGATAAATCTCATTGATAGAGAGCCACAAGGTTACATACAATCCATGCAATACTGAGGGTTGCTGCACTGTCGGAGGTGCCATCTCTCAGTCAAAATATTAAAGTGAGTCTTCCCTGGACATGAATAATCACAATTTCCAAGCTAACACTTGCCTTCAATTTTGATGAAATGTCTTCAGCCTGGAGTGACATTCAGCTAGAAATCGATCTGCAGTTGCCTGGGGACAGCTCATTCAGCTACCAGCAGACTGCTGGGCGTCTTTATCTCAGTTTCAGTAAACACAGTTATGGCATTGGGAGTTGGGAGGAGGGGAGAGGAGAAGCAACAACTGTCGTTGTGTATTATGACCTGATAATTGAGGTAGGGGCATGCCATTCCCTTTCTACAATGTCTGTAGAAAGGTGATTACAAATGTTTATCTCCCGTCTCTATGCCACTCACCAATGTACATTGTCTCGCAGACAAGCAATTTTCCCATTTAAAATTACGATGTGTTCAATTCCCGCCATAATCTCAGCTCTATCTCTGTAACGCTCTGCTCTCCTATGTACCTCCAATAACACTTAAATTCTAGCAATAGTGCTCTCTTGTGAACCTCCCCATCCTTTTCCCTGCCATTGTCAGATGCCTGATCAGGAAACTGTGGAATTCCACTCCATACCTCTCTATTTACTTTGTGCTCCCTTAGTGTGCTCTTTAACAGTGTTTAGACACCTATCCTCTTTGCTCCTGAAGTAACTATCAAGTTCAGCCTGAGAATTTTGCTATGAAGTGCCTTGGGGAGTTACAACAGCAGTAGGGGAGTCAAGATCATGGTGGAGAAGACCGTGGAGCAGAAGGACGGAATGAAACAAAGAACTACGGATGCCGAAGATCTGAAACAAAACAGAAAGTACTGGAGAAACTCAGCAGGTCTGGCAGTATCTGTGGAGAGAGAGAAAATAGAGTTAACATTTTGAGTCCATTTTAAAAAATTCATTCTCAGGATGTGGACATCACTGGCTAGGTCAGCATTTATTATTCATCCCTGATTGTCCTGAGGGCAGCTAAGAGTCAACCACATTGCTGTGGGTCTGGAGTCACTTGTAGGCCAGACCAGTTAAGGCTGGTAGTTTCCTTCCCTAAGGGACATTAGAGATTCAGATGGGTTTTTCTGACAATCGACAATGGATTCATGGCCACCATTAGATTCTTAATTCAAAATATTTGTTGAATTCAAATTCCACTATCTGCCGTGGCGGGATTCAAATCCATATTCCCAGAAGGTTATCTGGGTCTATAGATTAACTGTCCAATGATAATACCATCGGGCCATTGCCTCCCCTCTTGTAGGACTCTTCTTCACATGGAGGTGGCAGCTGAAGGAGGGGAAGGTGGGAGGAAGGAAGGTGAGGAAGGGTTAAGAAAGAAATACTGGAGGAGAGTGAGAGCTCAGGGAAGAGGAGAAAAATAAAAGGTGGAGAGTGCAGTGCTGAGGACAAGGAGGAAGATGGGAGTGAGGAGCAGGATAAAAGGAAAAGGGGAATAATGAGATTTGGAGGAGGAGTGAAGTGATTTGGAAGATGGGGAGGAGTAAGGGTGAGATTGAGTGAGGAGGGTGAGGAATGAGGCCATTTGTAGAAGTG
>NC_057719.1:80206770-80271477 GCF_004010195.1 Chiloscyllium plagiosum
GGGGAATACAGAGAGAGAGAAGGAATATTGAGAGAGAGAGAAGGAATACGACGAGAAGAGGTATACAGAGAGAAAGAGAAACGCAGAGGAAAAAAGAAAGAGGACTACAGAGAGGAGCACCGAGAGAGAGAGAGAGAGAAGGAATACGGCGAGAAGAGGGAGAGAAAGAGAAATGGAGAAAAAGAGGAATACATAGAGAGGAGGAATACCGGGAGAGAAGGAATACAGCGAGAAGAGGAGTACCAGAGAGAAAAAGGAAATCGGAGTAAAAGAGGAGGAATAGAGCGAGAGGAAAAGAGGAGAAATACAGACAGAAGAGGAATTGAGAGAGAAAAAGCTGAGAAAATGGAGACAGTGAGAGGGGTGAATGTGGAGGGAGCTGTCCAATGGCTGATGATGGTAAATGCTGCTGTTTCCTTGCTGCCTGAGTTTATATAATCGCTGTGTCAATGAGCGCCCTCGGGGGCTGCGAGCCAGGAGCCCGTGTCCCCCCCGCCCCAGCCACCGCCGCCGCCGCCTGAGGAATGGGCTCCCTCCCCGAAGCCGCCGCCTCCGCCGCCGCCAGCGCCGAGCCTCCGGGGGCCTCGCCGGGCGGCGTGCCCCGCGCCGCCGCCGCCTCCGCCGGGATGGTGCGGGCGGCCGGCGACGCCAGCGCCGAGCCTCCGGGGGCCTCGCCGGGCGGCGTGCCCCGGCGCCAGGAGTCGCCGATGTTCCGCCTGGACCTGGACAACTTCGACAGCTCGGAGGCGGAGGGCAGCCGCTACGTGCTGACCAGCCCGCGCTCGCTGGAGGCCTGCGCCCGCTGCGGGGTCAGGCCGGTGGAGCTGCTGCACCGCGGCGTCAACGAGTTCGCCCGCGGGGCGCCGGGCCGCTCCATGAGGGTGGCCAGCGGCCTCTACGAGGTCTACGAGCGGGACCGCCGCAGGAAGCTGAGGGACTGCAGGCAGGAGAGGGAGGAGATCATCCGGGAGGAGGAGGAGGAGGGCCTGAGGAGGAGGAGGAGGAGAGCGGGCGGAGGCGGGTTGCTCAGGAACAGCCTGCCCCCTTCCCCGAGCCCCGGCCGGGCCCGCAGCCTGGGCCTGGGCCCGGGCCCGGGCCGCTCCAGGAGCCAGTCGGTGGACCAACTGCAGAGGAAGCCGCCGGCGGGCGGCGAGGTGGCCTCCTCGGACTCGGGCGCCTCCTCCTGCTCCTCGGCGGCCGCCCGGGAGGCGGGCGCGTGGAGCGGCGCCGTGCCCCGGGGCCGGCCGGTGCAGGCCTGGGGCCTGGGCAAGAGCCTGAGCCTGGGCGACCTGTGCCAGTCGCCGGAGACCGCGCAGAAGGTGGCCCGGATGGCGCGCGAGGTGCGGCGGAGCGCGCGCGCCGAGGTGCCCGCGCGGGACCGCAAGATCGCCGCGCTGATGCTCGCCCGGCACCAGGAGGAGGAGCTGCTGAGCAGCCGCAGCCACCGCACGCACGTGGAGTGGGAGGCGCGGCGCCGGCGCGAGGCGGCGAGGCGCGAGGCCGAGGAGCGCGAGCGGCAGAGCGCGCTGCGGCACGGCCAGCGCGCGTGGGAGAGCCGGCGCGAGGCGCGGCGCTCGCAGCTGAGCCGCGAGCAGGGCGAGGCGGCCAGCGTCCGGCAGCAGCGCTCCGCCCTGCACGAGGAGAAGTGGAGGCTGCTGGCGGGCAGCCAGGAGCGCCAGAGGCGGGGCCGGCGGGAGCACGCGAGGCTCGAGGCGCGGGAGAGGAAGGCGCAGCAGGAGCAGCAGCTCAGGGCCCAGGAGCTCGAGGACGAGGCGGGCGTGCAGCTGCGCGGCCGGCTGCTGCACCAGAAGCTGGCGCTGGCCGGGCACAAGAAGGAGGAGAAGGAGCAGAGGCAGGCCGAGCAGAGGAAGCTGGCCAACGCGGTGGAGCGGCTGAAGCACGAGGCCGCCCTGCGGGAGATCTCCAGGGAGGTGGAGATGGAGAGGAAGGTGCTGAGGCGGTCCCTGGAGCAGAAGCTGGCCCGCTCGCAGGAGAAGTACGAGCAGCTGGTGGAGAAGCGCAACAGGGAGCTGAGGGAGAGGGCCAGCCGCGAGGAGCTGCAGATCCGGCGCGCGAGGGTGGCCGCCGAGCAGCACGAGCGGGAGCACCAGCAGCACCTGGAGGCGCTGGCGCGAGCCGCCGACAGGAGGCTGCAGCACGCGACCCAGGTGGCCCAGGAGAAGATCCACGAGGTGTCCCGCAGGGCCGTGGAGAGCAGGGCGGAGCGGGAGCGGGTGCACCGGCTCAACAGGACGAAGCTGCAGGAGGACGAGGAGTGCAAGCGGAGGGAGATCCAGGACTCCATCAGCAGGAAGCTGGAGAAGAGCGAACGCATCTTCCGGGAGAGGCAGATCGCCCTGGAGAACTCGCGGTCCTTGGCCAGGGCCTCCTTCCAAATCCGGGACAAGGTGCGCCTGGAAATAAACACCAGGACTTTCGACAAGATGGCCCTCGAGGCAGAACTGCATGCCCACCTGGACAAAAAGTAGGCCGGGCAGAGTTCCCCCCTCTCAACCTCTGCGCTCATCCAGGGAACCAACCCAAAGTCTGCCCTTTTTTTATATATATAACTGTTTATATTGCGGGAGATTCAGTGTGTTGTGCAGCATACCATGTGCGTAATGCTTTGATGTTGAAAAGGGTACAGAGCACAATTGAGCAACTGGGCAAAGGGTGTCTTTGATTTAAAGTTGCCTTTATCAGGCTTTAACACTTATTCAGCTGAATGTTTGTACAGCCCTGTGCTCCTTTTAATGGGTATGAAACGTTGGCAGCTACTAAACTTCGTCTATGGAAGGGATATCTTGTTCCATACGATATGGCCAAGATCCTTTCTCGCAGGACCAATCTATACGGTACACAGTCGCTGTAGATTCTTTTTTTAGTTTCAAAGTTACCGTTTAAACACTGGAATGTCTTAACTCTGGTCTAACCTCGTTCGCCCAAGCTGCTGGGATCTTCGTAGGAAAAATCCTTTATCTGGTCCACTTACATCAGTTTTGATCAAACAAAGTTAGTGCAATAAGTTTGAACTTTTAGGTTTACAGTGAATGGATGTACTGAGTGAGTGTAGATTGTTGAAAAGTGTGGTTGGTACGGCAGCGAATTTGGATTGCGAGTGAACAGAGAAGTGAACTCAGGTACTGGAAAGGCTGGAAACGAGTGGGAAATGAGGTGGAGTGGTGAATGGGAATGGTTTCGTCCGAACTCAGGAATATGTAATCAGTAATCGGACCCGAAAGATGGGAAATTGCTATTCCTCAGGTTAAGGTTCCATTTTGAAATCCAGCCTTATCTGGTTAGCATTGCGGCTGTGACCACAGAAGTGTCCCATATCCTGTGTGTTTGGGGAAGGAGTCTCTCCGATTGATTCCCCACCCAACTACTATTTTCTCACATCCCAGTCCTTCCCTTTGGTATTTATTTGCGTTATGGGAATATTGATCCATTCAGGGATTGAATTTCATATGAAGCATCTGCTGTCTGGTCTGTTAAGTGGATTGATGCCTTGTGGACCAGGGATAATGGGAGGGATGGTGAAAGGGATGACGAAAGAGAGCACATATATACATATAGTATATACTACACTATTGGAGTGCTTCATCTCTTTACCTCCACGCCATCCCCAGAATGTTATTTAATTTAAATCTAAGTTTCCTTTGAAAGTGGTTATTTGTTAGTGATTCTATGAGATTCTACAATTCTATTCTATGATTCTACAGTGCCACATTAGGGGCTCCTCCGTTCATTAACAAATTTTATTTAATAATTTTTAAGAGTGGACATGTACAGTAAACATACCTTCACCACAAATATATTGATGTGGTGTTGAATGTTTGTCAATAACATTGGCGAGATCGTTGTTGAATTAACCAAAGCTGTCATAGTTAATCACACGCACCCTTGTATTGTTGCTATTGCTAGTGGACTAGTAAAGAACAGGAGGTGAGTTTCAGGAGCACTGTGATAATTGGAGAACTTTTAAAAGTCTGGAAATAAACTGGTACAGTGAGAAAGAAAAGAGTCCAGGAGGTTGTCGGACAGTTGCTCAAAACTTAATGAGAAACCAGCCTATGTATGTGACTCCAGTGTCACATTGAACCCTTAACTGCCCTTGGAAGCGGCCTAAAAGGCAAGGCATAGTCTCACCATCTTCTCAGGGTGGCTATGGTTGAGTGTGTACATCAGCCTTGTCAGTGTGATCTCATATCCTGAGACTGACCTTTAAAACATTGAAGTGTTGACAAAGCCATCATCAACTGGGACTTGCTCCTCCCCCTCTCCCAGTCAAAACATCTCAATCTGATTTTTACAGGAGAATCGATCAAAGACGGGATAGGAATTGTGAATTTTTGCCACCCTACGTACACTCTGTCCACAGTGCCATCTGTTCAGTGTGAGAAGAAAGCAGACTATCGAGGTGGCATTCCCAACATTGTGGAGAAAGTGAGGTCTGCAGATGGTGGAGATCAGAGCTGGAAATGTGTTGCTGGAAAAGCGCAGCAGGTCAGGCAGCATCCAGGGAACAGGAGAATCGACGTTTCGGGCATAAGCCCTTCTTCAGGATTCCTGAAGAAGGGCTTATGCCCGAAACGTCGATTCTCCTGTTCCCTGGATGCTGCCTGACCATTCCCAACATTGTGCCCACCCGGCAAGTTTGTAGGCACACACGTAGAAATAATAGCAATTACATGAGTCACATTGTGTAGGTTCTTCACAAATCATGCTGCTTACACATTCCCGTCCTCCCAAATTATCCTTTTTTTGCCAAAATGTTCAACATATTCACTTTGCTTTTTAATTAATTCATCCACAGAAGCTATTGTGACAGCAAAAGCTGCAAAATCCTTATTGGGTTACAGTTCTTAAGTGGTGCTTGCCTTCATCCTGTTCGCAAGCTTCCGTGGCCTTGCCCCTCCCTATCACTCCACTGCCTTAACCTTTCATATTCTTGTTTTTAATTGCTCCTTTATTTCTGCATTTTTGCACATTCATTCCTTGTCAAAGCATTGTATCCCAAGTAGTGCAGTTGAGCATTAGGAGCAGCTAGTCCATTGTTGATTGGTGTCTGGGATTTATATCCCTCTGGTACCCTTGATGCTAGGGGTGACCTGCCGCTGTCTCAGTTAAATGCCTGATTAATTGATATTTAATACAGGTTGGCCTTCCTTGAGAGAGATGGCATGGAATTGCTACCAGGTAGAAGGCAAGATCTCCACCACCTGTAATAAATTATGTTCAAATTATCCACTAAGTTGAAGCACTTCTTCAAAATTGTTGAACCTTGTTTTTAACTTTTCTGTTCATAGGGAGTATCTTTTCATAACAGTCAGGTATCAGTAGCTGTGACTCCTGTTGTGGACTAGAACAAACCCTCTCAAACTATGCAGAAGATAGTCTACGTCCTAATTTTTTTTAACTTTAAAGGTAAACGTAAGGGGTTGCATTCCAGATGCAATTTGCTTGGCCAAACTACTGAGTTTAAAGCAAAATGCACTCTAGTCATCCAATATAGTTAAAATACAACAAAAGAAGGAATTGTGAATAAGTTAGCTTTATTGGAAAACCAAACAGGATAATAGATACAGCAACTACTACTAATTAACTGTGTCAGCATATTCAAAACACAGCTTGTCTCATATGCAGCTCCTGTAGCAGCAGAGAATACCCAGCTTAACCTAGAGAGGGAAAGAATGGCTTTCACTTCTTAAAGACCCTATCAGCAACTGCTGAAAGCTAAAGATTTTGGTTCTCTGAGAGCTTGACCACACCCACTCAGGCTGCTTCTATTGTTCCAACTCTAAAAAGAAACCCTGCGGTCTCTCCAGCTGTTTACTCCCTTACAGATCTCTTGGCGCTCTCATGCAATCTCACTTTTAAAAAAAAACAAAGTAATCTTTTAAAGCTACAACATTGTCACGCCCCTTAATCACACAACCACAACCTGACCTCTTTCCCATCCATTTCTAACACAACAGTTCTCCAATCCTCATCCGTTCACATGCAATCTAAACAAAATATCATTTGGTTTAACGCAATCTACATCCATCTAAATATGAAACCCCAAAGAACCATCAATTTTTTTAAACCCCAATGCATTTTGCACCCTAGCTCCCCACCTCATCCTTTCCATGCGCTAGCTTACAAAATTGTTTGTACTAATGACTCGTATATTCCTGATGAAGGGCTTATGCCCGAAACGTCGATTCTCCTGAGCCACGGATGCTGCCTGACCTGCTGTGCTTTTCCACATTTTCAACTCTGATTCTCCAGCATCTGCAGTCCTTATTTTCTCCTAAAATCTTCTTTTTGCCATATATCAACCTTAAACCTGTGATAAGACTTCTTATCTAAATCCAAGCCCAATCACTCCAGTTCCTAATTAATGTGCTGTACAAAAACAGTAATTAGCTTTTAGTGGTTAATTGGTTCAGAGATTATATTTGCAAGGAAAACTCCCCGGGTCTTTTCAAAACAGTGGCATGGGATCGTTTACAGTTGCCTGAAAGGACAGGCAGGGATTGAATTCAGGATCTCACATGAAAGTTGGCACTATCATCCTTCCTCGGGACTGCAACGGGGTGTCAGCCCGGATCTGGGCTTAAGGCTGTGATGTCATATTTGTACCTGTGATATTCTGACTCAGAAGACGGTGTAGTGTAGATTAGATTACATTACAGCGTGGAAACAGGCCCTTCGGCCCAACAAGTCCACACCGACCCGCCGAAGCGCAACCCACCCCTGCCCCTACATTTACCCCTTACCTAACACTACGGGCAATTTAGCATGGCCAATTCACCTGACCTGCACATCTTTGGACTGTGGGAGGAAACCGGAGCACCCGGAGGAAACCCACGCAGACACGGGGAGAACGTGCAAACTCCACACAGTTAGTCGCCTGAGGCGGGAATTGAACCCGGGTCTCAGGCGCTGTGAGGCAGCAGTGCTAACCACTGTGCCACCGTGCCGCCCACGGTGCAACGGAAACTGGAGGTTTATTTGCAGTTCAAGTCCAGTGGCAGGTCAAAAACCCCTCAGTTAGACATCCTGAATACAGTGAAAAAAATCAAATTCTGGAGATCACAGCGGGTCAACAAAACATTAGTTTGCTCTTTCTCTCTGTCTCCCCATGGATGCTGACTGACCCGCTGTGATCTCTAGCATTTGTTGTTTTCAGCACAGATTCTGGGATCTGCAGTAATTTGCTCCCAGCTCCTGAATATAGGATGCTTCCTGAATTGCCTAAACTACTCTGACTAGCTATTGATCATCACCATTGCTCTGGGCTTTTCCACTTGACAATCAAAGTTTAATAAGTCAGTCAAGAATACAAGCACACCACTGGCGTACATTCTCAACGATAACTATAAAGCAAGCAGAGATAACAGTGGCACAGTGAAATTGTCATTTGTACAGTAATCTAGATGCTTAGGGTAAAGCTCTGAAAGCAGGGATTTTGCTGTGCAGTCATAGTGTCCCTACTTCTGGTCCAGTGGGTTGTACTAACAATTCTGAACACTGAAAGTATCCATGCAAAGCAGAGAGGTTACATTAAATCTGTAGAGATTTTTGGTTTGATCGCACTCAGTACTACATAGAGGTCTGTCTCTGTAAGAGTATATAAAGGTACTGGTGAAGGTAGAAGATGTACAATCCTGAAAACAGGCTGAGAGGTTATGATTATTCTTGAAAACAGAAGAATGAGGAGATAATCTGATGGACGCCTTTTATGTACGAAGGGACCTAAATATTCAGGAAAAGCGCAGCAGGCCAGGCAGCATCCAGGGAACAGGAGAATCGACGTTTCGGGCATAAGCCCGAAGGGATTATGCCCGAAACGTCAATTCTCCTGTTCCCTGGATGCTGCCTGACCTGCTGCGCTTTTCCAGCAACACATTTTCAACTCTGATCTCCAGCATCTGCAGACCTCGCTTTCTCCTAAATATTCAGGGGCATGTGAACTTCTGAGAAGGACAGGCAGGTAAGAAAGGTGGTGGGGTCGCTTTGTAAATATAGGATAGAACTAAAATGATAGCAAGGAATGATCTTGAACTGAAAGATGTAGATTCCATATGGATTGACGTAAGAAATAATTGGAAGAAGTCACTCATGGGAGTAGTTGTTTGGTAGGATAGAGAATAAATCAGGATATAATGAATATGTGTTTTTAAAAAAAGGCAGTACATTAATCATGGATGACTTTAATCATCACATAGATTGGGAAAATCAAATTGGCAGACTTAGCCATGAGGAAAAGTGTATTTGGGAAGACTTCCTCGAGTAATATGTTGTGGATCCGACCAGGGATAAAGCTGTTTTGGATCTGATAACGTGGTAATCAGGCGTGTTTAATAAATGACCTCCAGATTACAAATGATCTCCCTGTTTCCTTGGGAACAGTGACCATAACATGGTAGAAATTAGCATGAGGTTTGAGAGGGAGAAACTCAGGTCAGAGACAGTTGCGATAAACTCAAATAAGGGCAATTGGAATAGAATAAGAAGTGAGCTTGCTGGAGTGGACCGTGTAAGGAATTTAGCAGCAGAGACAGTGTAAGCACAAGGGCAGATGTTTAAGAAGATAATTGATGTCTCACAGCAAAGAGATATTTCAGCAAGAAAGATAGATTTCAGGAAGGGGTAGTTATCCAGTGAAGGTAAGGACAGCATCAGATTGAAAGAAAAAAATACAGTGTAGCAAAGATTGGTGGTAAGCTAAAGGATTAGAAAAGTTTTAAAAACCACCAAAAAAAGAAGAAAATAATGTTGATTGTAAACTTGCTAATAATGTCAAGTCAGACAGCAAAAGCTTCTTTAAGTATATAAAATAGCATACTTCTACTCCCACATCTTATCCCTCTTATGGACTTGATACATCAGATTTAGAGAGAGAAAGTTTGTATTTCAGGGAAATTCCTGGGGCTCAAAAAATCTGAGATAGTCATTAATAAATCCAATAAGGAATTGAAGTCTTCATCCAAGAATGGGGAGGGGTGGGTGACGTGGAACATGGTGTGATGTGAAATGGTTTTGGTAAATAGCATAGGTGTGTTGAAGTGAAACATAGATAAGTACAGAGAGCAGAAAGGAATGTAAGGATACACTTAGAGAATTAGGTTGGCAGTTAAAGTTTCACCCACTGCATGTTTGGGCAGTTATACAGCAGGCATCTGTGGAGAGGGCAAGGAGCAGGGAATGCCCTCTCACCACTTCATTAAATGGTCCTTCTCCCACCCCACCCCACCCCCAGCACACAACCATGGCACTCAGCTGCTGAACTCTCTGATCGATCCTTCACCTCCTGGCTCCCCCCAAGGCTCATGGATGAAGAACAGCTTTAAAGCAGACCGCGGGGAGTTGCGTAATGTCCAGGGTTGGCCTGCAATCTCCATCCATTGAAGATGAATTATCCAGACATTCCTGTGAGCAACTCGATGTAGGGGGGGGTGAGGGGTGATCAGCATTAAGGCATTAAAGAGAAGGGTGTGTTTGATTTGATTTTCTTTACACACACTTTCCTTTGTTTGTCATCAGGACTTATACACTAAATGGTAAGATCCTCAGGAGTGTTGCTGAACAAAGAGACCTAATTGGATAGGTACATGGATGGGTGCTTAAGCTAGGACAAATGTTCGGCACAACATCGTGGGCCGAAGGGCCTGTTCTGTGCTGTATTGTTCTATGTTCTATGGAGTGCAGATTCATAGCTCCTTGGAAGTGGAGTTGCAGGTAGATAGCATAGTGAAGAAGGTGTGCTTTCCTTTATTGGTCAGAGCATAGAGTGTGGAAGTGGGGAAATCATATTGCAGCCATACAGGACATTGGTTGGAATGCTGCGTTCAATTCTGGTCACCCTGTCTTAGGAAAGAATTTGTTAAACTTGAAAAGATTCACATGGATGTTGCTAGGGTTGTAGAGTTTGAGCTACAGAGAGACCTTCAGTCTAACCCGTCCATGGCAATGAGATATTCTAAATTAATCTAGTCCCCTTTGCCAGTACTTGGCCCATATCCCTCTAAACTCTCCCTATTCATATATCCATCCAGATACCTTTCAAATGTTGTAACTTTCTCTGGCAGCTCATTCCATACACGTAGCACATCTGCGTAAAAAAGTTGCCCCTTAGGTACCTTTTATGTCTTCCCCTCTCACCTTAAACTTATGGCCTCTAGTTTTGGACTCCCTTAATCCACATGAAAGATCTTGTCTATTTACCCTATCCATAGCCCTCATGTTTTTATAAACCTCTACATGGTCACCACTCAGCTTCCGACGCTCCAGGGAATTAAGGTGAGGGGAAAGATTTAAAAGGGGATCTAACGGGCAACTTTTTCACTCAGAGGGTGGTGCGTGCATGGGATGAGCTGCTAGAAGAAGTGGTGGAGGCTGATACAATTACAACATTTAAAAGGCATCTGGATGGATACATGAATAAGGAGGGTTTAGAGGGATATGGGCCAGGTACTGGAAAAGGGGTCAAGATTAATTTAGGGTGTCTTGTTGGCATAGACGTGTTGGACTGTTTCTGTGCTGTATATCTCTGTCTGTATGAGGAGAGCTGGAGAGAGCAAGAAAGTGCTGTTTGCCATGGCAGTGTGGGAGGCTGACATTTCCAGGAATACACCCAACCTATGTTGGCAGTTACCCAGCAATGTGACTGCAACCAGGGAATCGCAGCCTGGAGTGAGACCAAAAACATGCTCGGAATGCTTGGCGGATCAAACAATATCCAAGGGCTTCAGTTGTGAGGAAAAGGTTAAAGAGGTTGGATCTGTTCTCCTTGGAAAGAAGAAGGCCGAGGAGGGATTTGAGAGAGATTTTGAGAGTCATGATGAGTTGGATAGATCCGGAGAAACTGCCCCTGCATGTGAAAGAAATGAATGAGAGGGCACTGTTTTAAAATGATGTGTCAATGAAGCAAGGGTGATGGGAGAAAAATCTTTCTTTAACAATCTACAGCTGTACGGTGCTTTACCTATACTTCTTCTGTTTAGTGCACTGTACTCACAGTTCACAGCGTGCCCTTCTGCACAACGGGAAGACCAAATGCAGACTGGGTGACCGCTGGCTGGGACAGCCTCACTCAGTTTGCCAGTGTGACCCTCTGGATTTTCTGTCACTTCAATTCTCCGTCCCACTCTGACCTCTCAACCCTTGCCCTCCTCTTTGATACAAGTGGAGCTTAGCCAAAGCTTCAGGAATGGCTGCATTTTCTGGGCTTTTACTTGGAGTTTAACAGCTTCAGACCTTAATCTCTACTCATTTCCTCCACTCCCCACTGCAGCTGTTGGTATCTTTGCCATCCCCACTTGGCCTCCCCCTCGAGACATCTTATTTTTCATCGACCTGAAACAATCACTCTGTTCCGCCCTCAGTGGAACCTGCTGCGTAATCTCTCTCAGCATTTTCAAGTTTTGTTTTGCATTTCTAGCATCCACAGGACCTAGCTTTTGTAAATATTGCCTGGCATGGATCAGAAATGGAAATTGGTGACAGCAAAGATGATGGTTGACCCCATACTGTATCCATATCATTAGTTGTCCCTTTACTCTAAGAATCACTAAAAGGGGAGACGAATGGTTAGATTTTACTGTACTGTACTACACGGACTGCCCTTTATAGAGAGTTTTGTTGCATTTTGCTTTCTGATTTTGAGCTATTTATTCTGTGTTAAAATTGGTGCTGACTGGCACTTTGCCTGTGAAAGTGGCAGGTGTATTGGAATGGTGCAGTAATAAAATGTTGTATTAAGATTGCTGCTGTTTAAATGTTTCTTTCTTGAAAAAAAAAACCCTCGCAGCTCTCTCACTTTTGTTTCTTTTGTCGTGATAATGATGACAGGACTCCCCAGTTTATACAATAGTTTCCATACTGGCAAGACAACCGAAAAAAGGTTTCACAGCTGATTAACAGATTTTATTGAAGCACAGTTTCCACTTTGTAAAATAGAAAAAGAAGATGCTAGCTAACTTGCACAAGCTGCAATGTGATAAAGAGCAGATAAGTTAATTTCGCAACATGCAAGACCATTCAGCCATATTGCCTGATGGATCAAAATTGGCCAGAGTACCAGCCTTGCTATTCTTTGGATCTTCTGCATCCGCCTACGAGGGAAGATGTGACCTTGATTTAACATCTGATTTGAAAGAAGGCAAGTCCGACATTACATTATGCCCTCAGCACTAAATGGGGCTGATGGCCTGCATTACCTCTGAAGTGGAATTTTAACTTAACCTGTGACCTTTGTCTCAGCAAGGTGAATGTCACCAGTGAACCACAGCCTTGCATATTCAGAAAGACCTGCAAGATGATGTGAAAAGCATATTTAATGGTCAAATTTAGTGCCAGATCAAGTACACCTCAATCAGGTTCTTTGGAACCTGGGGTACTTACATGTTGTGCTGTGGTTGGCATAGTTCGGTCATTTTCATTGCCTACTTTGGGCTAAGACCATCTATATGCAAGAAAAGCACTGGCATTCTTTTTTACATAAATGTAATTGTGCATTGGGGAAATGATTTTATAACGTATACAGTGATGTAGAGCACACAAACCCTTTGATCCAACCTGTCCAGGCCAACCAGATATCCTAAATTAATCTAATCCCATTCGTCAGCATTTAGCCCATATCCCTCTAAATACTTCCTTTTCATTTCTCCATCCAGGTGCCTTTTAAATGTTGTAATTGTACCAGCTTCCACCACCTCCTTTGGAAACTCATTCCATTCATACACCACCCTCTGCATGAAAAAGTTACCCTTCAGGTCCCTTTACTGTAATCTTTCACCCCTCACCTTAAACCTATATCCTCTTGTCCTTGGACCATCCTACCCTGCTATTCACCCATTCCATGCTCCTCATGATTTTGTAAACTTGCATATCACCAGCTTCAGACGCTCCAGGGAAAATAGCCCCAGCCTATTCAGCCTCTCCCTATAGCTCAAACCCTCCAACACTGGCAACATCGTTATAAATATTTCCTGAAACATTTCAAGTTTAAGAAGATAGGGGAGGCAATGACCCGAGTGGTCTTATCGTTGGACTGTTAATCCTGAGACCCAGGTAATGTTCTGGGCACTCGGGTTTGAATCCTGCCAAGGCAGATGGTGAAATTTGAATTCAATAAAATAAAACAGTCTGGAATTAAGAGTCTAATGATGACCATGAATCCATTGTCAATTGTTGGGGAAAAACCCATCTGGTTCCCTAATGCCCTTCAGGGAAGGAAACTGCTGTCTTTACCTGGTCTGGCTGACATGTGACTCTGGACCCACAGAAATGTGGTGACTAGCGAGTTTTGAGAGGATTTGTAGCTCAGGTTGAGATTCTAAATGTAGGTTTGCTCGCTGAGCTGGAAGGTTCATTTTCAGATGTTTCGTCACCGTACTGGGTAACATTTTCAGTGAGCCTCTGAATGAAGCACTGGTGGTGTAGCCCACTTTCTGTTTATATGTTTGAGTTTCCTAGCATTGGTGGTCATTTCCTGTGGAGACATCATTTCAGATGGTGATGTGGTTTCCTGTTCTTTTCTCAGTGGTGACTCTAAACTGCCCAATGGGCAACAAATGCTGGCCTAGCCAGTGACGCCCATATGCTGTGAATGGATTTTAAAGAAATCATTCCTATACGCTCTTTTATTAGATCATACTGGAATAATGTGCGTAGTTCTGCTTGCTAGATGGCAAAAAGAAAAGACAAAGGGGAACTGGAGAACGTACAAATAAAAGTTCAAAAGGATGAAAGCAAGACTGAAGTTACCTGGGCCTCTGTGCTTAGGGAAAGATAAGGATAAGGGGTTGGACATGATGGGGGTTTTCAAAACTTATGAAGGAGTTTGATTGAGTAGTTGTTGAAATGGTTCCACTTCATGGTAAATGACCATTAATTGCCATATTTACAGGATTGTCATTAATGCATACATTAATAAGGGACTGCTTTACCCAGAGAGTGGTTAGAATGCAGAAATTAAGACCAGGAAGTGACTTTGAGAGGGAGCCGAGACACAGTCATGAAATAAATGAAAACACTGCAGATTGGATTTTATTAAATAGGTCAGAGAGAGGCATGTGTGGAGTGTAAGATGTGTAAATTTTACATAATTCCAAATTGTACCTGTTCAGAGTCATACAATAGCTCAGCAGTTCAAAATGCCAAATCCCAGTTGATATTGAGGGATCTTCACTTTTAGTTCCTGCCTTCACCTCCAGGTGGGTAGTTGACAGGAAAGAAATGGTCAGCCTTTTGACTTTCTAAACAAACAGCAGTTGACTTGCATGGAGCCAGAATCTAAAAGGATGGCTGTTGCTGTTTGAAGAGCTGCAGTGCAAGGCAAATATTTTTTAATTAATTTGTCGATCCAGTGTTTATTCTTTTAATGCAAATATCCAAACCATTGCCCTAAGCAATCACTAGAGGAAACATTAAGTTTTAATAAAATGTGCACAATGTGGTCAGAAAATATTAGTTTCATGATGCTGCATCCAGCACAGCTGATTTAGTTTTTCAGACATGCCTCGTGTTTGTTTAAGATGACCACGATGAATACAATTAAAGAAAGACTAACTTTCTTGTATAACACCTTAGTACATCAAAGCACTGACGAGACAATCTAATTTTAGTGATGTTGGTTGCGAAGTAATGAGTGACTGGGTCGCAGTGCAGAGTTTCCTGCGGATTTTGGAAATAGCTTTTCATCTCATTTGAAAACAGGGCACCCCTGACAATGCCTCACTGCAGTAGGGGGTTGTTAGCCAACATTGCAAGCTCAGATCTCTAAAATGGACTGGGACTGACTCAATTATACAATCATACGGCACAGTAACAGATCCTACAGTCCAGCTGGTCCACATTGACTAAAATCCCAAAGTAAACTAGCCCCACCTGCCTGGGTTTGGTCTGCAAACATTTCTTATTCATGTAGTTATCCAAATGTCTTGTAAACATTGTAAATGTGCCTGCAATTTCCTCTGGAAGTTTGTTCCACACAAGAACCACTCTCTTTGTGTTTAAAAAAAATTCCCCTCATGTCTCTGTTAAATCTTTCTCCTCTCACCTTAAAAGTGTGCCACTAGTCTTGAAATCCCCCATCTTAGGGGAAAGACACCTGCCATTCACCTTATCTGTACTATTCACTATTGTATAAACCTCCAGAAGGTCACCCTTCGACCGTCTACGCTCAAGTGAAAAAAGTCCCAGCTTATCCAGCCTCTCCTTATAATTCAAACCCTCCATTTTCAGCAACATCCTGGTAAGTATCTTCAGAACCCTAGGTAAAAACAAGGACTGCAGATGCTGGAAACCAGAGTCTAGATTAGAGTGGTGCTGGAAAAGCACAGTCTTTAGGCAGCATCCAAAGAGCAGGAAAATCGACGTTTCGGGCAAAAGCCCTTCATCAGGAGTAGAGGGCTATTCCTGATGAAGGGCTTTTACCCGAAACGTCGATTTTCCTGCTCCTTGAATGCTGCCTGACCTGCTGTGCTTTTCCAGCACCACTCTAATCTAGATCCTTCAGAACCCTGTCCAGCTTAATAATATCCTTTATATAACAGAGTGACCAGAACTGCATACAGTATTCCAGAAGAGGCCTCACCAACATCTTGTATATTAGGTCTCAACTCCTATCCTCAAAGGTCTGAGCCATGAAGGCAAGGATGCCTTCATGACTACCATATCTACCTGTGATGCAAACTTGAAAGAATTATGTACTTGAACCCCTAGGTCCCTCTGTTATACAACATTACCCAAGGCCTTACATTTAACTGGATAAGTTCTGTCCTTGTTTGTTTTACCAAAATGCAATACCTTGCATTTATCCAAATTGAACTCCATCTGCCACTCCAGAGCCCATTGACCCAAACTGATCAAAATATCTTTGTAATCTTAGATAACCTTCAGTGACCACTACACCACCAATTTTGGTGTCATCCGCGAGCCTATCATCATTCGTCATTCTCATCTAAATCATTAATATAAACAACAAATAAAAGTGGACCGATCATTGATCCCTGTGGGACACAGCTGGGAACAGACTTCCACTCTGAAAAATAACATACCACCATCAGTCCCTGTCTCCTGCGTTAAGCAAATTTTGTATCCAAGTGGCAAATTCACTCTGAATCCCATGTTATCTAACCTTACTAATTAGTCTACCATGTCAAAGGCTTTTGCCCGAAATGTTGATTCCCCTCCTCCTTGGATGCTGCCTGACCCGCTGTGCTTTTCCAGTACCACACTCTCGACTCTGATCTCGAGCATCTACAGCTCTCACTTTCTCCAAGTAAAGAATGTCTACTGCTCTGCCCTCATAAATCTTGGTTACTTCCTCAAAAATATTCGGTCAGGTTTGTGAGACATGATTTCCCTCTCACAAAACCGTGAAGGCGATCCCTAATCATTCCTTGTTTCTTCGAATGCATATAAATCCTATCCTTCAGAATCACCTCCAACATCTTGGTGGGTGGCACGGTGGCACAGTGGTTAGCACTGCTGCCTCACAGCGCCAGAGACCCGGGTTCAATTCCCGACTCAGGCGACTGACTGTGTGGAGTTTGCACATTCTCCCCGTGTCTGCGTGGGTTTCCTCCGGGTGCTCCGGTTTCCTCCCACAGTCCAAAGATGTGCAGGTCAGGTGAATTGGCCATGCTAAATTGCCAGTAGTGTTAGGTAATAAGGGGTAAATGTGGGGTAATGGGTGGGTTGCGCTTCGGCGGGTCGGTGTGGACTTGTTGGGCCGAAGGGCCTGTTTCCACACTGTAAGTAATGTAATCTAATCTAATCTTCCCCACCACTGAAGTCAGACTCACCGATCTATAGTTCCCAGGTTTCTCCTTACATCCTTTCTTAAACAAAGGCACGATATTGGACACCGAAGGCACCTCATCCATAGTTATGAATGTTACAAATATTTCTGCAAAGTGTTCTGCAATTTCCTCCCTAACGTCCCACAATATCCTGGGATACACTAGATCAGGTCTGGATATTTATCTACTTTCATATTTTCTCAGACCTCCAGCACTTTCCCTTCTGTAATGTAAACTGTTTACAAAACATCAATATTTATTTCACTGAGCTCTCTGGCCTCAATTTCTTTCTCCACAGTAAAAACTGATGCAAAATATTCATTTAATATCTCTCCCACCCGCTGTCGTTCCAAGACAATGACGACCTCTTTAATCTTTAAGTCAAGTGTGCTACTCACCGAACTGGGATCAGCCCTGAATGTGTGGAGCATTCCAGTCCCAATCTTATATTCACCACTTCATAAATTCAAACTATGTACACTGAACCAGCTTGTTTGACTGAGGACGTTGAAATATTGAACAATGCAAATTCTGAAGGAGGTGCAATGTTCACCGAACTAATTCCTGCCTTCACACCCAAGTGGGCAGTTGGCTGGAGAGGAATGGTCAGTCTTTGACTTTCCAAACAAACAGCAGTGGACATGGCAGAACCAGAATCTTCCAGAACGGATGTGGCTGTTCAAAGAGCTGCAGTGCAAAGCAATTATTTTAAAATTAGTTTGTCGATCCAATGTTTACTCTTTGTGACAGTTCCAGTGCAAATATCCAAACCATTGCGCTAAGCAATCATTGGAGGAAACAGATTACGTTTGAGTGAGGTGCTTTGTGATCTCTATTAGTTAATGAGTGGAAGTAGCATTCATACCACACAGGCACTTGGTAATGATCATCTCCAACTAGGGAGGATCTAAACATCACCCTGGACATTCAGCAATTTGACCGTCCCCACCATCAATTGTCACTGGTCAGAAACTCAACTGTTCCCACCACATGAATCATGTGGATACAAGAGCAGGTCAGGGGCAGGAAATTCTGCAGTGAGTAACTCACCTCCTGACTCCCCAAAGCCTGTCCACCATCTACAAGGCACAAATCAGGGGTGTGATGGATCAGTCCCCACTTGCCTCAATGAGTGCAGCTCCAACAACACTTGAGAAGCTTGATACCATCCAGGACAAAGCAAACCAATTGTCACTACACCTACCACCTTCTACATTCATTCTTTTCACCCCTGATGCAGAGTGGCAGCAGCACAGGGTGCATGAGTTGGGAAGTCATATGATGACATTGTACAGGATTTTGGTGAGGCCTCTTCTGGAATACTGTGTCCAGTCCAGGTCACCCAGTTATAGGAAGGATATTATTAAGCTGGAGAGGGTTTAGAAGAGATTTACCAGGATGTTGCTGGGTATGGAAGGTTTGAGTTATAAAGAAAGGCTGGGATTTTTTCCACTGGACCGTAGGAGGTTGAAAGGTGACCTGATAGAAGTTTATAAAATAATGAGGGGTATAGATAGAGTTAATGGTAGTTGTCTTTTTCCTAGAATGGGGGATTTCAAGACTAGGGGGCACATTTTTAATAAAGACTTAGGGGCAAATATTTTACACAGAAGGTGGTTCGTGTGTGGAATGAACTTCCTGAGGAAGTGGTGGGTACAGTTACATCATTTAAAAGAAATTTGGATAAGTACATGAATAGGAAAGGTTTGGAGGGATATGGGCCAGGAACAGGCAGGTAGGACTAGTTTAGTTTGGGATTATGGACTGGTTGGACCCTATGACTCTATGACTAGAGTAACTCACCAAGGCTCCTATGACAGACCTCCCAAATCAGTGACCTTGACCACTGCAAGAGCAGCAGATAAATGGGAATGCCACCGTCCTGCAAGTTCCCCGTCCTAACTTGAAATTAAACTACTATTCCTTCACTCTCACTGGATCAAATCTTGGAATTCTCTTTTTGACTGGGTGTACATAAGCTAAAGGGACTGCAGCAGTCCCAAGAAGACAACCCACCCTTATCTTCTCAAGGGCAATTAGGGATTGGTGCTAAATACTGAACTAAACAGTAAAGTTTGTCCCTCCCTTCATAAATAAATAAGAACAATTCAATAATGATAGCATACACTTAGGTAGCACGACAATGATAATAGAACATCCCAAGGGACCATATAGTAATATTTACTGGTATAGATGTGACAGCAAATGACATAAGGAATCAGGTGACCCAAGACCTCTGTTAAAATGATAGTTTTTAAGGAATGACTGGGAGTTGGAGACACTTTGGGAAAACAGATCCTTCTGTTTTATCTGAACAATTTGGGTGTCAGTAACCTGGTTGCCTGCACGATTGTTATTCTTAACTTGTTTTTTTTCACCCTTGTTTATTAGATATTGTTTACAGTTTGGGCATATAGAAAGATGTTTGCGGGTGGCACGGTAGCTCAGTGGTTAGCACAGCTGTCTCACAGCGCCAGGGACCCGGTTCAATTCCAGCATCGGGTGGCTGTCTGTGTGGAGTTTGCACATTCTCCTCGTGTCTGCGTGGGTCCCCCCCCCCCCCAGGGGTGCTCCGGTTTCCTCCTAAAGGTGTGCAGGTTAGGTGGGTTAGCCGTGGGAAATGTAGGGAGTGGGTCTGGGTGGGATGCACTTCGGAAGGTCGGTTTGGAATTGATGGGCCAAATGGCCTGCTTCCACACCGTGAGAAATGAGAGGCCTGTACTGATATTAGACCTTGGGCTTTACTTACACCAGCTGGGTGAGCTGCTCCAGTTCCCAGGCCTCCACAGGAATGTTGATGGAGGCTGCTGGAGGTAGGCCTTGGATTGGGGAGGGTGAGGTGGATGGATTGGGGCGGCTGGAGGTGATGGGGAAGAAGTGGGACTGAACAAATCATGGGGGCCAGGGAGGGAGCAATCCAGAATTGACTGGGAGGGAGCACGATGATTGGAATGGGTCAATCGGAGGGGTTTAATTGGGAACGAGGACGGTGAATGGGAGGGGGCTAAGCAGGAGAGCAGGCAGTAGGTTAGAGAAGAGCCATGTTGGGGGAGAGGGTTGTCAGTGGTTGACAGTCAAGGGGGGGTAGTGGTGGTTGTGTGGGTTAGTGATCAGAGTGGTTGGAGGGTGACACTTAGGAGCTGGATGAGATTACTTGGAAGTGATGGGAAAATTGGGCTGAGTCAGCACGGCTTCATCAAGGGAAAGTCATACCGGAGAAGACAAAATGCTGCTAAGTAAGATATTAACCCATGGTATTAGGGTCAAGGTACTGTCATGAATAGGGGATCGGCTGACTGGCAGAGAGTGGGATCGAGGGGTCTTTTTCAGGATGGCAGCCCCTATGGGGACTGGTAGAGTTCTGCAGGGTCTGTATTGGGGCCACAACTATTCACATTGTACATTAACGATCTGGATGAAGGAATTGAGGGCATTGTTGCTAAGTTTGCTAATGGCACAAAGATAGATGGAGGCAGATAGTGTTGAAGAGATGCAGAGGCTTCAGAAGGACTTGGACAGCCCAGGAGAGTGGGCAAAGTAGTGGCAAATGGGATACAATGCGGCAAAGTGTGAGGATATGCACATTGGTAGGAAGAGGAAGGCTTCAGGAATCTGAAGCATAAAGGGGTTCCTAGTTTGGGATTCTCTTAAAGTTGACGTGCAGATTGAGTTGGCAGTTAGGAAGGCTGGTTCAGTGATAGCAATCATTTCGAGTAGGCCAGAATGCAAGAGCAAGGACGTACTGCTGAGGCTGTATGAAGCCCTGGTCAGTCTGCGTTTGTAATATTGTGAGCAGTTTTGAGCCCCGTATCGAAGGAAGGATGTGAGGAAAAGCTCTTTCACCCAAAGGGTGATGGAAATGCGGAACTCCCTGACTGCATGGGTGGTAGTGGCAAAAATCCTCATAACATTTAAAAATTATTTGCACTTGCAATGCAAGGGCATACAAGGCTATGGGTTAACGGCTGGAAAATAGTTTTAGAATCGTTAGGTCGTTGTTTTTGACCTGTGTGGACTTGACAGACGGAATGGCTTTTTTCTGTTTTGTAGCCTTTGATGACTCCAAGACTTTTTGGGATGTCCAGCCTACATGCCTAGCTCTGGGGCTGTGGAGTTCTTCCTGACACTGACAATTGTCCCTGGTTCAGTGGGACTGGAATAAGTTCATTTCCTAATGGTCTTATCTTTGTATGGCCCTGTGTTCTTGAATTAAAAGGCATGTGTATTTGGGACACAGACTCTATCATAGCATATCTATGTAGCCTCACGGCCTCAGAGCGGGCCTGGATTTGTAGTTACCAGGGTTTCTGGTGCTATAGGATTGTCCTGGAGTTCCCATGCAGTGAAGATCAGCCCCCATCACACTGTTGTGTGCGACCCTGGCCAGAAGCAAAGTTGCAGCGACATTTAAATATATATTTCTTTGGCCTAGTTCTTGAAACATTTCTCTTTGCCACATATAAAAATATTTTAAAATAGGGCAAAAATATAGTGTGGCCAAGCATCATCCAGTGGGGTAATCTTTGCTTTCTGATTGGTATTGGATGGCTATGGGAGGGGGAACGGGAGCTGTGCAAGTCATGTGATAAAACCTCCGGGAATACCTTTAATCTGAAAGATCGCCGGGAAGACTGGCAAAGATCCATTGTTGAGAACAGAAATACTGGAAAGCTTCAGCCGCGTCTGAGACCAGCGTTAAAGTCTTGTGTTCAATAGTAAAAATGAAATGCTCACACTTCTCCCCCCCACCCTCGTTCCTGCCCCTTTAGCTTAAATCTATGCCCCATGATCATTGATCCCTCCACCAAAGGGGAGAAGTTTCTTCCTGTATACCAAATCTATGTCCCTAAAAGTTTGTTCCCAACTTTGCAGGTTATTTTCAGCCTGCCACTAGATGGAAGCATTGTACCATCCTGCCCTTCAGGAACTAGGGTTGGTGTGAACTTGGGAGTGATGTACTGTCTCATGTAACTAATAGGAAAGATTAGTTATTAAACACACAGTTATTTTTATTACTTTATGAAGGCAATCTGCCTCTATCTGAGCTGATACGTACTGTTCCTGAAACTGATAAGCCAACTCGGTGGCATTTGATAATCTTTGAGCTTAACTGAGACGTATCGACTCATGGCCTTGGGACCTCAAGCACTTTCGAAGCCAATGTAAAACTTTAGAAGTCGCCTCTAAGGTATTCCCTCGTTACCTAGGGTGAATTTTGTTCCATTCTGGCATTGTGAATCCTGACCTGATTGAATAGCCCAAGGCTAGCTCTGCACTCCCTGTCACAGGCCAGGCTAAATGGTGTTTGAGGGGGTGGGTGCGTGAGTGATCTAGTTTTTGCACAGGCCTTCCCCTGTTTGTATCTGGCGTGGGAGACACTTGGAAGTGCCTGCTTTTGGACTGACTCCAAAGATTACAGCAAGATTCCATCAACAGATTTAAGCCTTGATTTTATTGTCACGTGTACTCAGGTACAGGAGTACCATGAAATGTGTATAAAGTCGCCACTCACGACACCATTTTAGGTGCCAAGACACCCAGATACCAAAAGCTTAGGTACACAATGATAAGCGAAACAGAGTCAAAAAGTTAAGCATTACTTCCATCGAATAAGTAGAAAAATAAAGAAGTGGGGTAATGGTTAGCATTCAAGTCCATCTTAACTTAAATGAGGAAAATAAAGGGATTGAGTGCTGGAGTTGGGAGGATCATGTTGTGGCTCTACAGGACATTGGTTAGGCCACTGTTGGAATATTGCGTGCAATTCTGGTCTCCTTCCTATCGGAAAAATGTTGTGAAACTTTTTACAAAATTAAATTGCAGCATTTAAGAGGCATTTGGATTGGTATTTGAGTAGGAAGGGTTTGGAGAGATATGGGCCGGGTGCTGGCAGGTGGGTCTAGATTGGGTTGGGATATCTGGTCGGCATGAGCGGGTTGGACCGAAGGGTCTGTTTCCGTGCTGTACATCTCTATGACTCTAAGTTAAAAGCCCAGCAGACTTCGATGAGTCCTCTGCTCAGCTTGTTCTCTGGGAGACCTCAGCTGCCTGTTATTTTCCAGGGGACCTGACTCACTGCTCGCTCTCCCCACGTTGGACTGTGAGCCCATCGCTGCTGCAGCTGCCACCTCTCCAGTCTTTTCCAGAAATGTCCAGGCAGGATCCACTTGCACGCTGAGTTATCGCCAGGCCGTGCCGAAGGATTGCTGTGAGCTGGAGTAATTCTGCAGGTCTGGCACCATCTGTCGGGGGGGAGAGAGAAAGAGAGAGCTACAGTTAATGTTCCGGGTCCAGTGCACCTTCTTTCAGAACTGATGGTAGCTTGGAAAAGGTTTTGGTATGTGCTGAAGACAGTGGGTGAGGTTAAAAAAGGAGTGAGAGTCGGGGTGGGGATCGAGCTCAGAGAGAGAGGAAGGACAGTTAGGCAGACAAAGAGATAGATAATTGTAAGCCAGGGAAGGAGAAAAGCTGATAATGAGGAACCATAAGTAGGTGAAAGTGGGTTGGCTGCGCTGAAAGCAGTCCATGTCTCGACAGGGCCTGGTGTGTGGAGGTGCATAAAGAATATGGAAGGAAATGTGTAAAGGATATAGAAGGAGATGTTCAGGTTTTAAAATTACTGAACACGATACTGAGTCCTGAAGACTGCAGTGTCCCCCAGTGGAAAGTGAGATGCTGTTTGTCCAGCTTGCGCTGAGCTTCACTAGACAGAGATGGTTGACCAGGGAATATGGTGGTGTATTGAAATGGCAGGCAACTGGAAGCTCAGGGTCATTTTTGCAGAGAGGATATCGGTATGCCACAAAGCGACCCCAGCCTGTGTTCGTCAGCCCAGCGTAGAGGAGACCACGCACATTGTGAGCAGCTTGAACACAGTAGGACTGGTTTGAGTGGAGTGCAAGTAAATCACAGCTTCACCTGGAAGGTGTGTCTGAGGATGTTGAGGAAAGAGGAGGTAAACAGGCAGGTATTGCTCCTTCTGCGATTGCAAGGCAAGGTGCTGTGGGGCTGTGGGAAGATGTTGGGAGTGGAGGAGGAGTGGTACGGGGGAACAGTCCCTGTGAAATGCTGATAGGTAGGTTAGCCTGGAAGGCTTGGTGCAGAATAATGCCAAAGTGTGGGTTCACTCACCCGCTCAGCAGAGAGAGGGGGCTACCCACCTCGCCTTTACTCTGTTGTGATAATGTGGCGTGATTAGCAATGCTTCGTCAGTGAGGTTGCTTCATGGAGACCTAGAAATCGCATAAGCAGCCTTCAAACTCAACCCAAAAATCCAATTCAGCACTGAGACTGAACAATCAATACTGGCCTGGACATGAGGGAGAACTCCCTTGGCTGTACTAACAATGACATCTTTCTTTCACAGTCATCTGAGTTAGCCCCTCGGTTTAAGATTTCATCTGAAATATGTGGCAGCTTTGACACTAACTCTGCCGTCCCATCAGCGATGATTGCATTACAGAGTGGACTCGATGGGCCGAATGGCCTTACTTCCACTCCTATGTCTTATGGTCTTATGGTCCTATAGCTTGAGAGATACTCTCGTACAAAACAGGAGACTTGGTATGTGTCTGGTGAGACTTTGTTTCATGTGTGAACCGATATGGACGGTTGGTTTTATAAATGGATTATTTAATAACGAGCACATCAGGGTATCTACTAAAACTGTGAACAGAATCTTGTGGCCTCCTCATGTTTGATGTGCTGGGGTGCATTTAAACGTACCCCGTTCAATCCAGATTGGGAAAGCATATGGACATCCTTCCAATCCCGTTGCCAGTTGATGTTGGGAATTAATCCCCAGCTAAAAGGCCTTTCCTGCCATCTCTAGTGCTCATATAGTGTTGAGTGTGAAGTGGAACCAACAGACTGCTAACTCCTGGGTATTTGTTCAGCCTGGTCAAAGCACCGGGCAATGAGTGTCCCACTGGCAGCAGCCACTTGGTGGTGCTGTCGTTCCACAGACCGGCCAGGCTCTGATTGGCATTCGCTCTTTGGAGGAAGTAGGGTTTAGGGTCCTCAGTCCCTTGGGTAGGCCCAGTGATGGCCTGAGTGGAGTAAGATGAAACTGCCCCCCCCAACCCCCCCAAAAGTGATGATGAGGGGCTCTCAGTGGTTCTCCAGCCAGCAGCTGAGATGTGGTCACCTCCCCAGCATTCCACCCTGAAACAGCGCAGCTGAAAATAAAACGTTGGGGCAGCAGAAGGCCGTTCATCCTATCGGATCCGCTTCACCGTTCAATGACCTGATAATCGTCAACTCCACTTTCCTGCCTATTTCCCTGTCATCCTTGATTCCCTTACACATGAAACAGTCTGTGCATCTCAGCTTTCAATATAGTGAAAGACTCAACCTTGACAGCTCTCTGCGGTAACGAATTCCAGAGATTCACTACCCTCTGTGAAAAGAAATTCCTCCCTATCGCCATCTAAAATGTCCCTTACTCTGAGGTGAAGCCCTGTGGTCTTAGACTCTCCTACAAGGGGAAACCTCTCTGCCTCTATCCAATTAAGCTCCTTAAGAATCTTGTATATTTCATAAGGTCTCCTCTAATTCTAAATAACCTGCTCTCTAAATAAATTCCCCCTGTTGCTATACATCTCGCTTTACAATGACATCTGCTGGAGTGTTGGACCATTAGTCCTGGGAGCTGATGGCCTAGTGGATTGTTAATCCAGAGACCTGGTTCTGGAGACCTGGGTTTGACTCCTGCCACGGCTGATGGTGGAATTTGAATCCTACAAATATCTGGAATTAAGAATCTAATAATGACTATGACACTATTGTTGGGAAAACCCCAGCTGGTTCACTAATATCCTGTAGGGGAGGAAACTGCCATCCTTACCTGCTCTGGCCTACATGTGACTCCACACCCACAGTGATGTGGTTGACTCTTTACTGCCCCCTGGGCAATTAGGGATGGGCACTAAATGCTGGCCCAGCCAGCGATGCCGTCATCCTGTGAATGAATAAAGGAAAAAAAGTCACCATATCCATGTCCCCCATGACCTTATAAACCCTGATAAGGTCACCCTGCAGCCTCTGAGGCTCCAGTGAAAACAGCCTCAGCTTATTCAGCCTCTACCTCTAGCTCAAACCCTCTAACATCAGGTAGCATGTTTGTAAATCTTTTCTGAACCCTTGCAAGTTTCACAGCATCCTTCCTGTAGCAGGGAGACCAGCATTGAACGCACTATTCCAAAAGTGGCCTACCCAATGTCCTGTACACCTGCAATATGATCTCCCTACTCCTGTACTCAATGCACTGACTAATAAAGGCAAGTGTACCAAGCACCATCTTCACTACCCTGTCTACCTGCATCTCCACTTTCCATGCAGTGTGAATGCCTACTCTTACATTGACTAAAAACACTTTAATCACCGTCATCAGTGATTTATGCTTTCCTGGTCTTCCACCAAAAAAGGTCAGGTGACCGTAAGCATGTGATAAAAATTAAGCCAGATGCAGAACCTGCGTAAAAAAAGAGAGGCGGTCTGGGAACATTCTAGAAACTCTTGGTGCATGTTTGAACAAATGCACAAAACGCAAATCACTGGGTGCTTTCTTGTGAAATGTGTTTTCAGATATTTCCTATTGGTTACCTTTTATTTGCAATTTGTACAGTATTTCCTGTCAGAAATCTGACTCGATTGATAGAAACAAGACTGTTATCTTTCTTCCCTTAATTTTCTGTTATACAATATGTACTTCGTACATCAATTATAAATGGATGTAGTTAAGAAAGAAGTCTCACGATTGAAGTGGTGAAGTTACTGATTTACAGGGTGTGGGTGTACTGGCTGGGCCAACATTCATTTCCCATCCTGAGGTTGAGATTCAACCCACATTGCTGTGGGTCTAGGAGTCACATGTAGGCCAGTCCTGGTAAGGACAGCAGTTTCCTTCCCAAAAGGACATTAGTGAGCCAGATGGGTTTCTTTTCCCCACTGACAATGGTTTCAACAGTCATCACTGGACTCTAGATTTTTACTGAATTCACATTCCCCTATGTGCCACAGTAGGGTTTGAACCCAGGTCATCAGAACATTAGCTAGGTCTCCAGATTGATAGTCCAAGCAACAATACCACTTAGCAATACTTCTATACAGTCAATAATGCCATTCGGCCATACCTCTATACAGTCAAGATTAGAGTGGTGCTGGAAAAGCCCAGCAGGGTCAGGCAGGATCCGAGGGGCAGGAAAATTAATGTTTCAGGCAAAAGCTCTTCATCAGGAATTCATTCACCCCATTCCTGATGAAGGGTTTTTGCATGAAATGTCGATTTTCCTGCTCCTTGGATTTTGCCTGACCAGCTGTGCTTTTCCAGCACCACTCTAATCTTGACTGTATAGAGCATCTGCGTACCCACTTCCGCCCATACCCATCTGCGTACCCACTTCCGCCCATACCTCTATGCAGCTATTTCCCACCTCTGTTTTCTAATAATTACTAAGTTAACGCTATCATGTTAGGACCATAGGTGAAATAAAGCTTAGTTACATAGCGTTATGTCCGATATACAACACAGTCACAGGCTGTTTGGCCCAACCAATCCATATTGGTAGTTTTGCTCTACTCAGGCTTTCTTCCACCATTCCTCCTTCATTGCAATCATCCAATTGCTTCTCCCTCAAATGCTTGCCGACTTTCCCCTTAAGGATATCCACACTTTTTATTTCAACACGCCTTGTTATCCCAAAAGGAAGAATAGGCACAAGTAACCTCCCAGAGACGCTGGGGAATCGAATTTCTAGCGAGAGGGCAGAATTGAAGCAAATCAGTTTTAGGAAGAAAATGGTGCTGGGTTAAATAATGGGATTAAATACCGACAATTCGCAAAGTCTAAAGGAAATGGCCCTGGACATATTGGATGCATTGGTGCTCATCTTGCCAACGCTTTTCATAGACCCTGGAACAGTTCCTACAGGTTGGAGGATGGCAAATATAGCCGCTCACTTTGAAAAAGATGGGAAAGAAAACACAGAGAATTACAGACCAGTTGGTTTAACATCAGGAGTGGTGTAAATGCTAGAATCTGTTCGAAGAGGTGCGATAACAGAACAATTGGAAAACGTTAGCTGGATTTTACAAAGCCAACATGGGTCTTTGAAAGGCAAATCATGCTTAAAAAAACACACCAGAGTCTTTTTAAAGGATGCAGCTAGTAGAATAGAAAATGGAGAACCAGCAAGTGTGGTCTATTTGGATCTTCAGAAGGCTTTTGATAAAGTTCCTTCTGAAAGATTTGTGATGAAATTAAAGCATGTGGGATAGGGAGTAATATATTGATATGGATTGAGAATAGATCAACAGACCAGAAAAAGAGTGGGAATAAATGGGTCTTTCTCTAAGAGGCAGGCAGTGACTAATGGGAATTCGCAGTGCGAGGTCCTAAAATATTCACAGTATATAAAAATGTAACACTATATTGTGCACTCTCTTCTGCTCCCCGATGCATTTTGTATAGTACGATCTGCCTGTGTAGCACTGAAAGAACACTTTTCAGTCTTGGGTACAGGAGTTGGGAGGATCATGTTGCGGCTGTACAGGTCATTGGTTAGGCCACTGTTGGAATATTGCGTGCAATTCTGGTCTCCTTCCTATCGGAAAGATGTTGTGAAACTTGAAAGGGTTCAGAAAACATTTACAAGGATGTTGCCAGGGTTGGAGGATTTGAGCTATAGGGAGAGGCTGAACAGGTTAGGGCTGTTTTCCCTGGAACGTCGGAGGCTGAGGGGTGACCTTATAGAAAAAAGAACAGGAAATGACATCACCACCCAAGGAAACCTAAACACATAAAAAAAAGCGGGTCATAATACCAGTGCTTCACCGGAGGCTCACTGATGATGTTACCTCGTATGGTGATGAGACGTCTGAAAATGAACCTTTCAGCTCAGTGAGCAAACTTACATTCAGAACCAGTCAATGAAAGCAGACAAGTGGTTCAGCTAGCAATTAGGAAGGCAAATGGTGCATTGGTTTTCATTGCAAGGTGAAGTAGGGATGGATAGCTTAATGCATTAATACAGGGCTTTAGTAAGACTACACCTGCAGTGCTGTTGGTGGCCCTACAAAAGAAAAGATATACTTGCTATTGAGGGAGCGTAGGGGAGAGTAACTTGGCTCGTACCAGTAATAGCAAAGCTGTTCTCTGAGGGGAAATTAATTTGATTGGTCTTGCATTCACTAGGGTTTAGGATGGGGGAGGGCGGCGCGGGATCTGATTGAATCATGAAATTCCAACAGTGCCAGACAGACGCAGGGAGAATATTTTGCCTGGTTGGGGAGTGTAAAACCAGAGGTCACAGTCTCTGGATAGGTGGTCGACAATTAAGAATTGAAGGAAGGCAACATCTCACTCAAAAAGTAGTGAGCCTGTGGAAATCTCTACCACAGAAGGTAGAGATTTCCAACTCACTGAATATTTTCACTGATAGAGACATTTTTAGATTTGATCGGGTCATGAGAAGAAAGCCGGAATATGACATTGAGATAGAAGATTAGCCGTGATCATGTTGAATGGTGGAGCGGGCTCGAAGGGCCAAATGGATGGTGATGGCTAGCACAAGGGGAAATAGCTTTAAATTGATGGGACGTAGATATAGGGCAGATTTCAGAGGTAGTTTCTTTACTCAGAAATTAGTAGGGGCGTGGAATGCACTGCCTACAACAGTAGTAGACTCGCCAACTTTAAGGGTATTTAAATGGTCACTGGATAAACACTTGGATGAAAATGGAATAGAGTAGGATAGATGGGCTTCAGATTGGTTTCACAGCTCGGCGCAACATCGAGGGCTGAGGAGCCTGTACTGCGCTGTGATGTTCTATGTTCTAAATCAATCCATAATTCTCCCTTGTTCTCATGCAAGTAGCTCCAATTTTCCCAAGTCTTACTTCGTAGAGGGGGATTCCATTTCACTGGGCAGCATCCCGGTGAATCTGAATTGGCCCCTCTCTCGTGCCTCAGCACATTTCCAATATTGTGCCAAACTAACCTGTGACATCTCCAGCATGAGTTAGCGCTGCTGCCTCAAAGGGCCAGGGACCCGGGTTCAATTCCACTCTCAGTTTGGACATTCTCCCTTCGTCTGCGTGTGGCCCCTCCGGATGCTCTGGTTTCCTCCCACAGTCCAAGTTAGGCAGATTGGCCATGCCCATAGTGTCCAGGCTTGTGTAGGGTAAGTGGAATAGCCTTGGGGAATGCAGGGTTATTGGGTAAGGGGGGGGGGGGGGCGGAATTGAGTCTGAGTTGAATGCTCTTCGGAGAGTCGGTGTGGACCTACTGTGCCGAATGGCCAGTTTCCACACTGTAGGGATTCTTGACCCCATTTCCCAAGTTAGCATTCCTGATGTACCAGGAATTGTTGTCTGTGTCTGAAAGTGGTGATACTGAGGGCTGTCTAAAACACCATCCACTAGGTCGATATAATTTGGACTTGGGGATAGCTTAGGATCACAAAGGAATGAGACCTAACATTCAGATGATGTTCAAAATCTTTGTAATAATGTCTACTATATCAATATAACAGGAACTGGCTGCTAACCTACGATAAGCCAGATACAATAGACAAGTATCTGTTCTACTTAGACCAGAAAGTGGTTTACCTCTAACACACTGAACCAAGCAGGATTGTGGAATGCTGTATTCACGGAGGATGGTGGCAGCAAATAATATGCACCATCTACCCTGTGGTGAGGTACAGACTGGGTTTAGTTGCATGGACAACAGCAATGAGGAAGTGCAACCTATCTGTTCAAGTGAAGCACAAATCCATGTCCTACTGACCCAACGATTCACTGAGTCAAGGCTGAGGCCTCTTCTGGAGTAATGCATCCAGTTCCTGTCGCCCAGTTATAGAAAAGACGTTATTAAGTTAGAAAGGGTTCAGAAGAGATTTTCCAGGATGTTGCTGTGTGTTGAAAGCTTGAGTTATAAGGAGAGGCTGGATAGGGGACTTTTTCCACTGGAGCGTCAGAGGTTGAGAGGTGACCTTATAGAAGTTTATAAAATCATGAAGGGCATAGAAAGGATTAATGGCCGGTGTCTTTTCCCTGGGATGGGGGATTTCAAGAGTAGGGAGACACATTTTTAAGGTGAGAGGGGAGAGATTTACAAAAGACATGAGGGGCAAATCTTTTAAACAGAGGGTCGTTTGCGTGTGGAATGAACTTCCTGAGCAAGTGGTGGATGTGGGTACAATTGCAACGTTTAAGAGACATTTAGATAAGTACATGAATAGGAAAGGTTGGGAGGGATATGGACCAGCAGCAGACAGGTGGGACTAGTTTAGTCTGGGATTATGGTCAGCCATAGACTGGTTGGGGCTGAAGGGTCTATGTGACTGTATGACTCTCTGTCTCTGAAACATTGTTCTTTCATCAGACAGGGTATCAAACTTGTTCATCTCCTCAGCAAATTTGCAGACACTCTCATCCAATGCTGTTCATGTTACTTTCACACTGAGGGAATTTATCTGTCTCAGTTTCTACTGGATCCTATTACTTTTGTCAGAGTATATTTTGGATTGCATTTTCCCTTTCTGTTCATTTCCCCTTTGATTAATGTTTCTAACCATTTCTTTGGTCAACTGTATGTGTCCCTCTCAGAATCAGCAGTTCATTTTGAAGGAATGTGCTCCCATGTGGACATGCTTACAGTGGCGTGGCTCACAAAGGTTTAATCAATGCACCTTTTAAACATCATTTACTATCAGCTGCACATGGGATTTAACTGCTGGCATCTATTATTTCCTACATCAATCTTTGCTGTCCCTGTGGATCAGCCTCATTGATTTGGACATATTGTGTGCTTACTGAGCGGACATAAAATGTCCTGATCTTTCCAGCTGGTGTCACAGGAGTGATCTGCCTAGACTTTCCTCCACATTTAATTGAGGCAGCTACAATCCCACCAAATCCGACAGGATTTGTGGATTGGGATGTGGCGGCCCTTTCCACCTGCTCCATTACACTCGAAGGTCTCAGCATTCCTGATCTGTAATGCGAGGGTATAAAGGGGTATAATGTTCAGATGCTGCTTTATTCCTATTGTTAATACTATGCTGTCAATGAAGGATTTCACCAATGTAGCATAACCCAGGCTGATAGTCCAGTACAGTGGGGCAGGAGGGTGGTTGGATAACTTTGTTGACCAGAGCAAGCTGCCGAATTATGCCAATGGTGTGAATTCAACTGGCTGTGGTAGTTCATGGAGGCCTGTCTGAAGAAGGGCTTGTGCCCGAAACGTCGGTTCTCCTGTTCCCTGGATGCTGCCTGGCCTGCTGCGCTTTTCCAGCAGCACGTTTTCGGCTCTGATCTCCAGCATCTGCAGTCCTCACTTTCTCCTGTCTGCAGAGTAGTTCCCCTCAAGCAATATCTAACCAACTGTCTTGCTTTAATGAAGAGAAATGTGGATTATCGTCTATTTTCTTACATACTCTTACCTTTTCTTACAAGGCTGCAAAAATTAAAGTGCCACTTTTGGATTAGATATTTAATCACGGCTCTGCTGTCAGCACTTACAGGTGATTGTTCGCATATGATAAAAGCAAACAGGCCTTGGGTATGGCATAGAGCACGGAAACAAACCCTTCAGTCCGACCCGTTCATGCAGGCCAGATATCCCAACCTGACCTGGTCCCATTTGCCAGCACTTGGCCCGTAGCCCTTCCTATGCATATACCCATCCAGATGCCTTTTGAATGTTGTAATTGTACCAGCCTCCACCACTTGCCCCAACTCCAACTAGACCCCACCACCACCAAGAACATCTTCCCCTCCCCACTCCTCTCTGCCTTCTGCCAGAATCATTCCCTTCTTGGTTTGTGCCACTCTCCCCACCAACCCCTCTGAACTCCCAGGTACCTTCCCCTGAAACCAGAAAAGACGCAAAACCTGCTGGTACACCACACCCCTCACCACCATCCAGGGCCCCAAACAGTCCCTCCAGGTGAGACAGAGGGTCACCTGCCTCTTCTCCATCTTAGTTTACTGCGTCAGGTGCTCCCGATGTGGTCTTCTCTACATCGGGGAGACCGAACATAAACTTAGGGAACGGTTTGCCGAGCATCTCTGCCGAGCCCACAGGGGTCAACCGGACCTCCCAGTCACTGCCCGTTTTAATTCCCCTTCCCACTCACTTTCCGACATGACCATCATTGGCCTCCTCCATTGCCACAATGAGCCCAACCATGAATTGGAGGAACAGCACCTCATCTTCCGCCTGGGCAACCTACACCCAGAGGACTCAACACTGAGTCCTCCAATTTCAAAAAACCTTCCTTTCCATCCCCCGACTCCATTCCCAACCCCCTCCACCCCACCCTGCCACCAACCAGATTCATCCCTCCCAGTGACCAACCAGGTCATAACCTCTGCCTGTCTTCACCTATGAGGAGAAAGTGAGGGCTGCAGATGCTGGAGATCAGAGCTGAAAATGTGTTGCTGGAAAGGCGCAGCAGGTCAGGCAGCATCCAAGGAACAGGAGAATCGACGTTTCGGGCATAAGCCCTTCTTCAGGAATGAGAAAAGTGTGTCCAGCAGGCTAAGATAAAAGGTAGGGAGGAGGGACTTGGGGGAGGGGTTTTGGAAATGCGATAGGTGGAGGGAGGTCAAGGTGAGGGTGATAGGCCGGAGTGGGATGGGGGCGGAGAGGTCAGGAAGATGATTGCTGGTTAGGAAGGTGGTGCTGAGTTCGAGGGATTTGACTGAGACAAGGTGGGGGGAGGGGAAATGAGGAAACTGGAGAAATCTGAGTTCATCCCTTGTGGTTGGAGGGTTCCCAGGCAGAACATGAGGCGCTCTTCCTCCAACCGTCGTGTTGTTGTGGTCTGGCAATCGACGTTTCGGGCATAAGATTTAAAAAGACCAGAGGGGTAATCTTTTCAAGCAGAGGGTGGTTTGGTCTGCTATTACACAAAATCCATTGTTAGCCACTAATAGTCCCCATTAGCAGCTATTCATTTTCCTAGGCTTACCATTATCCACTCCTTTGTTTGTCCAACTGTTCTACTCTCTCTTTGGGCTCTATCTCACCTGTTGTTTACTCCTTACCTCCTCCCTCCACCATATCTTCTGCACTTTCCTAGCTGCCATCACTTCAGAGGATGCGCCACTGGACCCAAAACGTTATGAAAAATTAATGTGTTGGATTGGAAAAGAGCCCAGCGTTAGTGTGTTGACGAAGTACAAAATGGAGGGGTAAGTTATCAAAAGAAAAAGGAATGTGATTTAATGGCAAGATAGGCTAGGCAAAAAACATTGATGGGCTGAATGTGTTATAACTATTTTACAAATCTTCCTTCTACTTTGATTGATCTCTTTACCTTAATCCTTACTCACCTCTCTCGACAGTTTCAGAATGTTTAGGTGGTGTCTTTGAATCACTACAGTGTGGAAGTGGGCCATTCGGCTGATCGGTTCCATATATTTCCTCCTTACCATGGGCGGCACGGTTGCTCATGAGCGGCACGGTGGCTCAGTGGTTAGCACTGCTGCCTCACAGTGCCAGGGACCCAGGGTTTGATTCCAGCCCCGGGCGACTGTCTGTGTGGAGTTTGCACATCCTCCCCGTGTCTGTGTGAGTCCGCTCCGAGTGTTTTTCTTCCCACAATCTAAAGATGTGCAGGTCAGGTGAATTGGCCATGATAAATTGCCCATAGTGTTAGGTGCATTAGTCAGGGGTAAATACAGGGTAGGGGAATGGGTCTGGATAGGTTATTCTTCGGAGGGTCGGTGTGGACTTGTTGGGCGGAAGGGAATCTAGTCTACCCTATCCCTGTAACCCTGCATTTCCCATAGCCAATCCACCTAATCTGCACATTTTTGGACTACAGGAGGAAACCAGAGCACCAGGAGGAATGTGCAAACTCTACACAGACAGTTACCTGAGGCTGGAATCAAACCCAGGTCCCTGTTGCTGTGAGGCTGCAGTTCTAACCACTAAGCCACCGTGCTGCTCTGAATGCAGGTAAGCACTCATGTAAGACAGGGAGACAGTGAGGTCTGCAGATGCTGGAGATCAGAGTTGAGAATGTGTAGCTGGAAAAGCACAGTGGGTAAGGCAGCATCTGAGGAGCAGGAAAATCGACGTTTCGGGCATAAGCCTGAAGAAGGGCTTATGCCCGAAACGTCGATTCTCCTGTTCCCTGGATGCTGCCTGACCTACTGCGCTTTTCCTGAATATTTAGGTTGATTTTTCTGCTCCTTGGATACTGCCTGACCTGCTGTAAGTTTGCAGCAATACTGCCTCAACTCTTATGTAAGACACCTAATAGCAGCAGCAAGGTTAGGGAAATGGTCTCCTTCTTATTGGAAGGATGTTGTGAAACTTGAAAGGGTTCAGAAAAGATTTGCAAGGATATTGCCAGGGTTGGTGGGATTGAGCTATAGGGAGAGGCTGAATAGTCTGGGGCTGTTTTCCATGGAGTGTCAGAGGCTGAGTGAGGGGTGACCTTATAGAAGTTTATAAAATCATGAAGGGCATGGATAGGATAAATAGACAAAGTCCTTTCCCTGGGGTGGGGGAGTGCAGAACTAGAGGGCATAAGTTGAGGGGAAAGATATAAAATAGATCTAAGGGACAAGTTTTTCACGCAGAGGATGGTGTCTGTGTGGAATGGTCTGCCAGAGGAAGTGGTGGAGGCTGGTACATTTAAAAGGCAGCTGGATAGGTATATGAATAGGAAGGGTTTGGAGGGATGTGGGCCAGGTGCTGGCAAGTGGGACTAGATTGGGTTGAGATATCTGATCGAAGGGTCTGTTTCCATGCCATACATCTCTATGACTCTATGAAATGGGAACACAAATGATAGCTCCAGCTGAAAAGTTGTTCTCAGCAATAGCAGAAGAGGGTAAAGCATTTATCTAGGAAACTGTGCAAAGCAAGCAATATTGAGTTGGCCACCCATCAGATACCCAGTTTGACAATCATTTGTATTGGGACCAATTGATACTATTAGCAATGATCCAATAATTCTCTCTCTCGCTCTATGTCTTAAGATTTATTTTGTGCTCTAAGTAGTTTAAGGTTAGTTCAATATTTAATTTGTGCTTCTTGCTTTTCCCTGGGAGTGACCTAAGTTGTTTTTATCTCTTACCAAACTCAGAAAAGGTATTCACATAGTGAGACCCTGTGTGGTAACAGTTCCTCAATATCTCAGGACATCTTTACAGGATGTGTTCAACTGATGTTAGTATTTGTACTGCTGTCTGGGAAGGACATTTCTGCACACAAATGGGCTGCCTTATTTCTTTAAAACCTGTTTCACTGGCTACAGAGTACAATGGGGCATTTTGAAGTCAGAATAGATCCTATGGAAATGCATGTCGAGAGTGTGGTGCTGGAAAAGCACAGCAGGTCAGGCAGCATCCGAGGAGCAGGAGAATTGATGTTTGAGGCAAAATCTCTTCATCAGGAAATGTATATCTTTCTTGCTAGCTGCTGTATTATATCAGCTGAATGACGTCAGTGATCCTATCATCAGCTTTGGCTGGAGGTTTTCTGAAGACGTCAATCGATGCAGGCCAATATTTCATTATTGCAGACAGTGTATATATTTGTTCTAAGAACCCTCAATTCCATTCCTAAGCATGTATAAAGGATATCCATGGCCTGGATACTGCAGCTGATCCTGTTGGAATCTGGCGTAGGCCTCCGTCTCCCGGCAACAGGATCTCCTCAGTTGATGTGGCTGGAAGGGTCAAAAACTGGAAGCAGGTCACACTCTTTGCACCAAAGTTGAATGGTTAATTTGTGCCTTGTTCTCACATAATGTCTCGAGTCAACACCTAATAAAAGATTGTCAGCTATACAATTGATTTTAAAATCAATTACCTGGCTGAAGCCACTAATTTTTGAGCAATTACCTTCCCTCCCATAAACTTTTAAATCAAGCCGGTAGCCGAGGTGCAGTGAGAATAAAAACGTAACCACGTTTTGCCCCCTTTGGGGGACTCTCATATATCAAGGAGAAAACTGGGCAAATCTTGGGCTGCTAACCTTCCATGACTATGCTGCAATCACTGAGAGTCATAGCATATTTTAGGGCTGTTTATTTATTTTCTTCGAAGTTTGCTTCTTGGTTACAAAAGTATCAGAAACAGCAGAATGACAGACAGAAACGGTACAATAGTCACACGACACCAGGTTGTGGTCCAACAGGTTTATTTGAAATCACACAAGCTTTCAGAGTGCTCCTTTGTCAGGCGGAGTGAAGAGAAGCACACAGGTACAGAATTTATAGGCAGAGAGATCAAAAGATCATACAAGTGGTCTGAGTGGAGTGTTGACAGGCTGAACAATATGTCTCTGCAGGTGGTGAAAAGTGTCAGATGGTGTGAGTAAAGTGTCAACAGCGGGATAGCAATTTCGACATGAATATACCATCATGGTGGGAGCAGCGTCCACCACGTATACTCACGTGACTCAGCCAATGTTGTTTATCTCATACTTTGCAGGCCAGAATGCACGGTGTATTGGAGAGACCGTGCAGATGCTACGACAATGGATGAATGGACGCCATGCAGGAACCGGCAGACAGGAATGTTCCCTTCTAATTGGGGAATACTTCAGTGGTCATGGACATTCAGCCTCCAATCTTTGAGTAAGCGTCCTCCAAGGTGGCCTTCGAGATGCACAACAATGCAGAATCATTGAGCAGGAGCTGATTGACAGTTTCCGTACCCATGAAGACAGCCTCAACTGTGATCTTGGGTTTATGTCACAATACATGTAGCCACATCATACTGTTCTGTGTCTGTAAACCCTTCCTTACTGTTCTGTTTTAACACCATCACCTTGATAATGTGTTATGATCTCTGTACCTTAATTAGTTTGTACAGTTTTGGATTACTTGTTACTTTGGCTAGACCCTCGGCATGTGACTCTTATAGCTATCATGTTGCCGTTTGGTTTGTCTCCAGCACCACCTCTTTTAAGATTTTTTGTAGTTATCTCTCTGCCTCAATTAATCGGATTATAGATCACCCCTTCACTTGCTATTCAGCTATTGATGCTTTACTCACACTGTCTGCCATTTTTGATCACCTGCAGAGACTTATTGTCCACAGAATCATAGAATCCATATAGTGTGGAAACAGGCCATTTGGCCCAACAAGTCCACACTGACCCTCCAAGCAGTATCCCACCCAGACCCATTCCCCTACCCTATTACTCTACATTTCCCCCTGACTAATGCACCTAACCTGCTCATTCCTGAACACGATGGGCAATTTAGCATGGTCAATCCACCTAATCTGCACATCTTTGTGCTGTGGAAGGAAACCGGAGCACCCCGGAAGAAACCCGTGCAGACACGGTGAGAATGTGCAAACTCTACACAGACAGTCCTAGAGTCATAGAGAGAAGATGGAATCAAACCCGGGTGCCTAGCACAGTGAGGCAGCAATGCTAACCACTGAGCCACCGTTCAGCCTGTGGGCACTCCACTCACACCATTTGTATGATCTTTTCATATCCCTGTCTTTAAATTCAGTGCCTGTCCTGTGCGCTTCTTTTCATTTCACCTGATGAAGGGGCAGTGCTCCAAAAGCTTGTGATTTCAAATAAACCTGTTGGATTATAACCTGGTGTCATGTGCCTTCTGACCTTGTCCACCCACCCCACTCCAACATCATGACATTTTCCAATAGGCTTTGGAAGCTGAAATAATGCATGGGACAAGAATGTCAGGTAACCAGTTATGGAACTTGACGGTTTGGGTTGGGAGGTCATGCAATGAAACATCCAGAGGTTTGCCCGGTCACAGCTGGCAGAAAGTACATTGTATTGGTTTGGAATCTGGAATTCTGGGTCTTACATTAGGATGTTAAAAGTGTGGCTTAGTTGTTTTATCTGTAAAAGTTCACCTATCTGGATATTTGTACCGGGTTTCTGCAAATATTTAGCACCAGATTTCTGATCAATCCCTCCTTTCAGTTTATGCTTGGCATCTCTGTGGCTCTGATCCCTTTCCTTACTTTTTCTTATTTCACAGGATATGGTGCCAATCATCCTGCGTCCAATCATGTGTCTGCTTTGTCCTGGATGGCATAAAGCTTCTTGAGTGTGGTTGGAGCTGCACCCATCGAGGCAAGAAGGGAGTATTCCATCACACTCCTGACTTGTCCCTTGTAGATGGTGGACAGGCTTTGGGGAGTCAGGAGGTGTGTTACTCGCCGCAGGATTCCTGGCCTCTGATCTGCCCTTGTAGTGTGTGGAATGACATCCTGAGGAAGTGTAGATGCAGGTACAATTACAAAACTTAGAAGTTTGGATAAGTTCATGAATCGGAAATGTTTGGAGGGATATGGGCCAAATATGGACAGACGTGTCTAGTTTAGTTTAGGAACATGGTTGGCATGGACTGGTCAGACTGAAGGGTCTGTTTCTGTGCTATGTGACGCTATGACTCTATGGTTGGGCCTAGGACATAGTACTTCAGATGTTAGATCAAGAGTCTTCAGAAGGGATAGTCTCAGACTGTATCACTAATTTTTAGAAGTCTCAGAATGTGAGACTATGATATTTATGACTATACATATGAAAGATGTAAATTGGAGCAGGAGTAGGCCATTCAGCCCCTCGAGATTGCTTTGCCAGTTTATAAAGCAATGGCTGGTCTGATTGAAGCCTCAAGTCCACTTCCTTGCCTCTCTCTTATATGGTCTCACTGCATTATTAGTCAAGAATCTAGCTAAGCCTGAACAATACGCAATGGTCTTCAGTACCCTGACTCTTGACTGTCTAAGGGAAACATATTCTCTTCATCTCCATCTTAAATGAAAGGTCCCTCATTATCAAACTGTGTCCCTTAGATCTCACCTGTCCCATGAGGGGAAACACCATTTCAGCATCAACTTTGTCAAGTCGCCTCAGGATTTTATATTGAATTACATTGTTAGTTATGAGGATTTCTGTGAGGTGTCTTAGTGGAAATCAGCTTTGTGTTGATTCACGGAGAGTTTCTCTCAGCGAGGCCCAGTGAGTCTTTTGTGCTATCATCTCAAGCTTTCCTCATTTGCTTTGAACCAAGCCCCACTGACCTCCCAGTCATTCTGTTTTTTGACTTGCCCTAAGCATATGTTCTGGAAATTGCCATGATATCCTGGGATTCCTAGCACCAGCACCATCTTTGAAGTACAGCTGTGTACCCAGTCAAGTGTTAGCAGTTCAGAGATACCCTTCACTGTGTACATGATGGGAGAGCAACTTCAAATCCAATGCTTCTCAGGTACATAGGTGGCATGGTTGTCACTTCACATCCAGGCTCCCAGTCTCACTGTTTGAGTGCCAAGATGCAACATTAGTTGACCCATCCTTAGCCTCCTCTCACCTTACAACCTTGCCAAAGTCAATGCCACCCTTTACAATGTAATCAGTGTAGCCCAGCATCTTCTCGTTGTTCAATGTGGGGCAATCACATACAGGGAAATCTTCAAGTAGCTCAAGGCGTTCAATTTTATTCAGTAACAGCAAGATTGAACCACTAGCAAACAGAAGCTGCATTAGTCTCTTGGAACAGCAATGACTGTGGCCTTTGACCACTGGCTAGTTTACAGTCAGTGAGTGATCACTGCAGCCAACTCTGATCAACTGGAACCAGGTAGCAATTAAGCCCTGTCTAGCTAGTAGTGCCTGATGCTTCTGAACTCTTTCATATAAATGGTGGTGTACTTAATATCCTGGTCTCCCAGCTCCTCAGTATTCAACATCCTCCTCTTTGCCTGGCCCAGTTGTGCAGAGTACACCATGCAAGAATTATGCTGAAAAATGTGTTGCTGGAAAAGCGCAGCAGGTCAGGCAGCATCCAAGGAGCAGGAGAATCAACATTTCGGGCATAAGCGCTTCTGAAGAAACGTCGATTCTTCTGCTCCTTGGATGCTGCCTGACCTGCTGTGCTTTTCCAGCAACACATTTTTCAGCTCTTATCTCCAGCATCTGCAGTCCTCACTTTCTCCATGCAAGAATTATGTGGCACACTATGTCTGGAATGCACACTGCTTTTCCCTGTTCCCCAAATGATCCAAGCACTGAAATCTCTTCTTCAGGAGACCTAACGTCTGCTCCATGATGGCCCTGATTAAGAGATGTGCTGTGTTATATTTACACTTGGCTTCACTCAGGGAGTTATGTAACAGGATCATCAGCTATGGTCGCCGAGGATAACCTTTGTCTCCCAATTCCCAGCCTTGCAAGTCATCGAGCCCTTGAAATGAAGTAGGAGTCTGAGAGTCATAGAGTATAGGATCATACAACATGGAAACAGATCCTTCAGTACAACTCCTATGTGTTGAACATAATCTCAAAACTGACCAGTCCCATCTGCCTACTCCTGTCCCTCTAAACCTTTCCTATTCATGTGCCTGTCCAAATGCCTTTTAAATGTTGTAACTGCACCTGCATCTACTACTTCGTCTAGGAGTTCATTTCACATACGAACCACCCTGTGTGGAGTTCTCAACGTTATAGGCATCATTTGCAAAGTAAAATCTGGTCTGTGCTTTCTGTCAACCTGAGCCTGAAATTGGGAAGCTTTGAGTACTTTTTATAAATCTTTAAATTCTGTGATGACTCAGGGGATAGTTCAGGCTCAATTTCCAGTGTGCTACTCCAGTGAGGTGCAACATTAGGTGTTACATCTGCAGCCTTCATCTTTATATGCCAACACTACAGTTTAAATCATGTCCATCATCGTACTGTACAGGTCCACCATCGAGACCACACTAGTAGCCATCGGATCCCCTATTGCCTCTCCTACATAGATGTTGAATTTCGACAGTACTCCATCAAGAGCATCCAGCTGGATTAAGTCTTTGGAACCCTGGTGTGGGATCCTGACCTTCTGAATCAGAAGTAAGTGTGTTACTAAATGAGCCAAGGCTGAAATCCACATTTTAACACCGTATCTCATTAGCAGCAATGTTGCTAAATCTGCTTATATTATCTCTAATAATCAAAAGGCTTGCTTCCGGGTAATTCTCCAATGAGTCCCTCAAAGAGGTAATCATTGAGCCAATTTGCACATAAAGGTTCTTACAAATCTATAATGAATTTTTAATAAAAAAAAATCAATCCTTCCTGTACTGGCATTACATTACTTTTCTGAGTGAGCTTTGCAACTTCATACTATGTAGTGCAGAATTTGGGAAGTGTTAATGTAGTGAATTCCGTGACTGTTCCACGGCAGTGGAGCAAACAAATGGTAGCTTGTGGCAGGGGATACAGGTTTGCCTTCTTCCTGGATAATTTGAATCTGTCTGTTCAGGAATGTTACTGCACATCTCTGAGCAGATGAGATTTGAACTCAGGCCGGACACTGCCTCTGCACCAGAAAAGCCCTTGCCATTCAGCCCTCCTTTCTATTCTTTTAAACAAAACATGAATCAAGTTAGCTATCCTCTGGTGGGGCGCTGTAACAAAATCTGATCAAATGGTCAACAGAACTGGAACAGAAACTTATCAAAATTAAGACGTTCAGGGTCTTAAAATTCAGGGTCTCTTCAGTACCCACTGGTCCCTAAAGAGAACCTGTCTTTGTTGTATCTCAGTTCCTATTTAGTTAACATGAGAATGAACCACTTGTGAAGCTTAAACGATAAGTGCCACTTGTCTCAAGTTACATTAGCTATACAGGTATAGGCATAATGACAACAGCTAACAGGAGCCAGTCATAGTATGTCTGACCCCATCAGGATGTAGCAGGGTGAGGCAATAGCCTTGTGGTAGTATTAGAGTCACAGAGTCATAGAGATGTACAGCATGGAAACAAACCCTTCAGTCTAACTTGTCCATGCCGGCCAGATATCCCAACCCAATCTAGTCCCTTGCTGGACCGTTAATCCAGAGACCCAGATAATGTTCTGGGGACATGGGTTCAAATCCTACCATGGCAAATGGTGGAATATGAGTCTAATGATGACACTAACCCATTATCGATTGTTAGGAAAAACCCATCTAATTCACTAATGTTCTTTAGGGAAGGAAACTACTATCCTTACCTGGCCTGGCCTACACGTGACTCCAGACCCACAGCAATGTGGTTGGCTCTTAAATGCCCTCTGTGCAATAAATGCTTCCTAGCCAGTGACACCCTCATCCCATGAATGAATAAAGAAAAAAGAAATTCCTCAATTCTGTCCCCAGGCCTGTGTGATATAACCAGAACAGGTACAGCTTGATGTAATCTCCAACATTAATCCTTTCAGAACCATTTCCTTATATCACAATGACCGCTAAGAACTTGCATTTATATAGCACATTTTACATAGTAAGACATCGAGGCATATTATGATATGTTAGAATGGGTGACAAAAATCTTGATCAAAATTGAGGAATTTTGAGGAATGCCTTAGAAGAATAGAGAAAGGTAGAGAAGCAGAGACGTTTCAGGATAGAATTCCAGCATTTAGTTCCAGAATTAAGGCATGGCTGTCAGTAGCACTGAGAAGGAATTTGAGGGTACATCAGAGGCCAGAACTGGAAGAATGTAATTGGCCTATGTCCATGCAAAATAAGAGTCCCTCAGCCAACAACTGGGGAGACAAAAACAGAAAATGCTCAGCAGGTCTGGCAGCATCTTTAGAGAGGGAAACAAAGTTAGTCTCTCGGGTCTGAACGAGAGTTCTGGAGAAGAGTCATATTGGACTTGAACGATTAACTCTGTTCGTCTCTCCACAGAATGCTTCCAGACCTACTGTGTCCCTCCAGCTCTTGCTGTTTTTATTTCAGAATTCCAGCATCTGCAGGATGCTTATAATCGGAGGAGACCTTTGTCTCATCAGGCTGAGGTAGAGGTAACCAAAGGCCATGGAGGTGAAAGGTCAGGGCCCAATTGACTGCAGCTTCTTTACTCCAGTTTGGTGTGATGTAAATAAATACACAATATACAAATATACAAAGACTGTCACCTTCATAAAATCAAACAGTCACACAGCACAGAAGAGCCCCTTGAGACCATTGAGTCTGTGCCAATGTATCTGAACTCATTCTAACTTGCAGCACTTGGTCCATATTCATAGGCTGCATGGACTATAGACAGAAACTAAATGCATACTTCAATGGAATTATGCAGAAGCCTGAGTCCTAGATAAATTGGCATTAACTGAAAAAAAATAGCATTACTGAGCCAGAAAGTTGCCTTTGTAATTTTATTCAAGAACTATTGTTTAATTGATAATTGACCCTGAGTTAATCAGCGTTTCAAGGACAAACACCATTATTGGTTCTGCTCCTGGAGAGCACCATGACTGATCTATCACTATTAATGAATTGGACAGCATCACAAAGGAAATCTATCTAAATATTGTTAAATATTTAACTTTCTTTCTTAGACTGTTGCCGTTATGCATTTTATCACTGAGCGGAATACTTAACTATGCTTGTCTTTCACTGTCAGCAACAAGTGCAGCATTAAGAAGGTTCATTGTAATATTTTCTCTACACTGCCCCAACGATAAGTTGGAATCTTATTATACGTGATGAATCTTATTATACCCACACAGAGCCATGAGTGTTAACAGCTATCTGCTTCCTGCCCCATCCTACCTATGTAAAGGCAATCCATTTGTCACCATGCTTGACAATTCCACAAGTTGCTACATTACCCACCAGCTTCCCAGTGTGGCATTTCATCAATGAGCCTTCTGAAAAATGTCAAGATCTACAACATCGGCCATCTTGCATTCACCATTCTTTTAAATAATCCCTTCAAACAGTTCAATAAGTTTGGACAAGCAGAAACTCCATTGTACAGAGGCCCTAATAATCTCTGTACTACTGAGCGAAATCATACACTGTAGCTCTAATAATAACTTACAAGCGAAAGAAGGACCTTGCATTAATTTAATGCTTTTTGCGACCCCAGGATACCTAATAATGTACTCTTTGAATTGCTGTAATGTAGGAAGAGCTGCGGGCAATTTGCACACATTAAATCCCCACATATACATAAGTGATGACAAAGAAAGAAAGACTTATATTTATATAGTGGTTTTCAAAACCATTGGATATCAGAGCATTTTACACAAAATGAAATTTGTTTTCTTGAAGTGTAGTCACTGTCATAATGTAGGAAACGCAGTCGCTTAATTGTGCGCAGCAAGTTCCCATAAGCAACACTGCAACAATGACCAGATAATCTGTGTAATCTGCAACTGGACAAGGCCTTAATAAGACTGTACCTCTGGAATTTTGCACACAGTCTTTGTACCTTTACTTGAAGAGGGAGGTAATTGCGTTGGAAGCAGGAAGCAGTTCAGAGGCGGTTCACTAGATTGATTCCAAATGTGTTAGGTTTGCTTATGAAGAGACATTGAGCAGTTTGGGCCTACACGCTCTAGAGTTTGGAAGAATGCCAGGAGATCTAACTGAGGTATATAAGATGCTGAAGGGGATTGACATGGAGCGAATATTTCCCCTGGTGCAGGATAATCAAGAAGGTGAGATCACAGTTTTTGGGTAAGGGGAGAAATTACTTCTCTCAAAGGGTCGTGAATCTGTGGAATTCACTACCCCAAAGTGCAGTGGATGCTGGGACATTGGATAAATTTAAGGAGGAGATAGACAGATTTTTAATTAGTAATGGGTTGAAGAGTTATGGAGAGTAGAGTAGAGTTGAGGCCAAGATAAGATCAGCCACAACCACATTGAACGGCACAGCAGGCTCAAGGGACTGAATGGCCTGCTCCTTTTCCTAGTTACTATGTTCTTTTTTCATGTTGATTAAGGGATAAATATTGGTGTTAATACTTGGATAACTCCTTTCTTCTGCTTTGGAGCAATGCCATGTTTTTGACCCAACTGTCATGATCCTGTTTGGGACCAGGCCACCAAATATATGCTGTGATCTGGTTAGCAGCCACCAACTTATTTATAACGGTGGCTCAGCGGTTAGCATTGCTGCTTCACAGCGCCAGGGACCTGGGTTTGATTCCAGCCTTGGGCTACTGTCTGTGTGAAGTTTGCACACTTTTCCCATGTCTGCATGGGTTTCCTGCGGGTGCTCTGGTTTCCTCCCACAATCCAAAGATATGAAGGTTAGGTGAATTGGCTAGCTAAATTGTCCATAATCTTCAGGGATGTGTAGGTCAGGGGTAAGTGTAGAGTAATAGGGTAGGGGAATGGGTCTGAGAGGGTTACTCTTTGGAGGGTCAGTGTGGGCTTGTTGGGCTGAATGGCCTTTTTTCGCATTGTAGGGGTTCTATGATTCCAGACAAGTTGTGTAAGATCCGAGATACTTAGCAAAAGAATGAAGCTTTACAATTCCAATGTTTTGAATAAAAACCAATAAACGATAAACAAAGTTAGAAAAAGAATGCAATCTACTCTAATATAATTCATAATCTAATATGCAGATTTAACCTGAGGTAAATGTGACTAACAGATAGACTGTGGTTGAACACCCATATCAAAAATCAAATACAGTCAAAATAGATCCCATTGATTTCTCACCAACTCCCCAGATGTTGACAACACTGAATCATCAAAACTCATTAATACTTTTCAAGGGACCCTAGTTCCTCCCTTTTGAAGACTTAACTTCACATCTTTTACAAAGCCACTACATCATGACTGCTCCAGTGACTACTTTTGTTCAGGTAATGCACCTCCCTGTTCTCCTGGATTCTGAAAAGCTGCACTCTAGCACCTACTCACAAGTAATACTTCCTCCAGTATTTCTTTCAGTGAGTAGACCTCTGAAGTCTCTGAGCAGTGACAGCTGATCAGCGTGCCTGGAACCTCGGAACGACTGTGTGACGACACAGTCTAGAGGGAAGACTGCTCAGTTCACAACCCCAACTTTCAGACAGCTAGCTTCACCAAACCAATACGGCTCCTAGGATTTTCTTGATTTTCAAACTTGCTCAAGCAAATGATGCTGATGGGTTTTCCAACCCCCCACTCCCAGCAACACCGAATATTAACTGCTCACAGGATTCGTCTGAGATCCTCCCAACTTCTAGGCCTTTCCTGCTTCCCTAACTCTAACACTATACTGCTTTACTGGCTCCTAGTACTGTCCGTGAGTCCTAACTGCATAGAACTATCTAATGGCGTTAGGATTTCTCCCTGATCCTTAATTGTACAGTGCAATTCAGCTGTCCTCTCAGCAGTGTTGATTATCAGAAGGTCTGCTTACAGCCTGTTTCTGTATCTCTCTGTCTCACACTGTCTTACTGTATCTGTTTCTAACCCACTGTAATCTTTTAACTGCTCTCCTGTAACTCTTGGGCTGTTTTGTGACTGATTGAAACTTTAGCAACAAAAACTGGCTCAAAGGTAGAAGACAGAGGGTGGTGGTGGAGGATTGTTTTTCAGACTGGAGGCCTGTGATCAGTGGAGTGCCACAAGGATCGGTGCTGGGTCCACTACTTTTCATCATTTATATAAATGATTTGGATGTGAACATAAGTGGTACAGTTAGTACGTTTGCTGATGACACCAAGATTGGAGGTGTAGTGGACAGCGAAGAAGGTTACCTCAGATTACAACAGGATCTGGACCAGATGGGCTGAGGAGTGGCAAATGGAGTTTAATTTAGATATATGTGAGGTGCTGCATTTTGGGAAAGCAAATCTTAGCAGGACTTATGCACTTAACAGTAAGGTCTCAGAAAGTGTTGCTGAACAAAGAGACCTTGGAGTGCAGATTCATAGCCCCTCGAAAGTGGAGTCGCAGGTAGATAGGATAGTGAAGAAGGCGTTCAGTATGCTTTCCTTTATGGGTCAGAGTATTGAGTGCAGGGGTTGGGAAGTCATGTTGCGGGTGTACAGGACATTGGTTAGGCCACTGTTGGAACATTGCGTGCAATTCTGGCCTCCTTCCTATCGGAAAGATGTTGTGAAACTTGAAAGAGTTCAGAAAAGATTTACAAGGATGTTGCCAGGGTTGGAGGATTTGAGCCATAGGGAGAGGTTGAATAGGCTGGGGCTGTTTTCCCTGGAGCGTTGGAGGTTGAGGGGTGACATTATAGAGGTTTATAAAATCATGAGGGGCATAGATAGGATAAACAGACAAAGTCTTTTTCCTGGTGTGGGGGAGTCCAGAACTAGAGGGCATAGGTTTAAGGTGAGAGGGGAAAGATATAAAAGAGACCTAAGGGGCACCTTTTTCATGCAAAGGGTGGTACGTGTCTGGAATGAGCTGCCAGAGGAAGTGGTGGAGGCTAGTCTAATTGCAACATTTAAAAGGCATCTGGATGGATATATGAATAGGAAGGGTTTGGAGGGATATGGACCAGGTGCTGGCAGGTGAGACTAGATTAGGTTGAGATATCTGGTCAGCATGGACGAATTGGACCGAAGGGTCTGTTTCTGTGCTGTACATCTCTATGACTCTAAGTGCTCCCTTCGTTCCTGAGCATGTTTGAATGCAACCACTGGAATGCCTATTTCCCTGAATGTTACTATATTCATGCATTGTTAGCTTCCACAGTATAATTGGATACAAAGATAAATGCATTTCAGATAGGACCTCACTCAATAGACACCATAGCACTCTCTCAGTACTACACTGGGAACGCCAGCCTAGATTATGGGCTCAAAATCCTGCAATGTGGACTTGATGCTGACACTGAGGGATGTGTTAACCAATGAGCTATTGGTGATTAATCCTACATAGTGGATAGATGCTGTGAGCTCCAACAATTATCGCTCACACCCATCAGGTGGGAGTGCCCTGTTGTATGATAGCATGGATTTCCAATCCTTCAGATTGTGTGATATGCTGTACTGTCTGAGTCAGAGGCATGAAACATTACCACTGAAACAAAACCTCACTGTCCCCAGAGTCCTGTTCTGAGTGCTGCTGAATAGAGTTACCTCAGCACTCACCTGCGGAATATAATCTCAGTGGTGTAACAGTCAGCGAATCAAACAACTGAGAACCAAACACTCATTTTCAACAGCAGAAGAAACTGGAATTGTTTAAAATAATTTATACATCACTACGGTCGTAATGATGAGAGGATTATCTCAAATCAATACTTTGCTTCATGCAGTGAAGCCTTCATTCAGTTTGAAGTCCTTTCCAACTCCCTTGTATAATACAATTGATTAAGTGATCTCCATGTCATTGTATATTACTTTTCATAAGATAAAAAACCTATTTCATTCTTGTATGATGAGATATCAAACATCCAAGGACCTGTAGTAATGAAATATTTTCAGTGGATAGTGTAAAGAAAAGTCGCATGGTACCATTCGATAAAGAGCATCCCGGTCTAATGTTTATTCCCCCAACCAATGTCTGGCCGTTTATTTGGAAAGATGGCTGTCAAAGTGGCCATGTACATGCTCAAATGGCTCCCGTGACATCAGTAACTGTTGTCAGTCATCCCTAAGCCAGAATGAATCTGTGTGTGCGTTTGATGACCTTATATTCCATACGCAGTAATGGCACATCAGCCGCACATGAGCAAACGGTCATTCTGCGGCTGAAGTTCGAGGGGCAGAGGCCTGGGAGAGAGGTAAAGGCCTGGGACTGGAGTAAAGGCCTGGGAGTGGGGGCAAAGACCTGGGAGTGGGGTAAAGGCCTGGGAGTGGGGACAAAGGCCTAGGGATGGGGGACAGGTCTGGGAGTGGGACAAAGGCCTGGGAGTAGGAGAAAGGTGTGGGAGTAGGGGTAAAGGCCAGGGAGTGGGACAAAGACCTGGGAGTAGGGTAAAGGCCTGGGAGTGGAGTAAAGGCTGGGAGTGGGGACAAAGGCCTGGGACTGGGGACAAAGGCCTGGGGGTGGGGTACAGGTCTGGGAGTGGGACAAAGGCCAGGGAGTAAGAGTAAAGGCCTGAGAGTGGGGTAAAGGCCTGGGAGTGAAGGCAAAGGCCTAAAAGTGGCGTCAAAGGCCTCGGATTGCAGGAAAAGGCCTGGAGTGGGGACAAATGTCATGACGTAATGCTGACCATTCTGCCTGGCTGCTCCTCATGGTTGCTGGGAGGTAGTAGCTCTGGGCTCGACTTGGAATTAGGGAGGTGTGGCCTGACACTCCAAAGCTACTGAAATCAGCTTCACTGAATACCTGAGGGCTGGGTCAATAGGTGGCTGTTCTGGTTGGAAGGCAGCTGGATCTGTCACTTGGCGTTACCCGGTGGAGATTCTGTGCCTGTGTGCTGTTTGTGCCATCTAGACATGGTAATGCTATTAAAGATAAAGCTCAGACAACACCAGGTTATAGTCCAACAGGTTTATTTGGAAGTACAAGCTTTCGGAGCTTCATCAGGTAGCTATGCTATTAAAGACAGCGTTACACCATTGCTGAAATGATATAAGCGATGAAACAGTTAATTTCTATACAGCAAGTTCCCATAAACAGTGACTTGACAATGACTAGAGAACCTGTTGACAAAGAGATAAAAATTGGCCAGGATTGGCAGGAGTTCCCCCCCCACCCGCACCCAGCATTTCTTCAGTATAGATCTTTGTAGCACACATTCTTTCATATCTTGAGAAAATTGATAAGGCTTTGGCCTAATGCCTCATCCAAAGGAAATGGTACCTCAGTGTTGCACTCCATGTTGCAGGCTTTAAACTAATCAGTGTACAACATTGCAATGACTTTAATGTAAATATTTTAGGAGTCATGCTGCCTGGAACCCTACAGGGTGAAGATCAGAGAAGCAATTAGATGTATCTTTCAATTTCCTACCTGAAACAATTTCTCTTCTCATGCAGTGACCCCAAACATGTTAGTGGGGACCATTGGGTAATTGTCAGAAGTCACAACCCGGGCTGATTTTATGCTTCCCTGTTCCCCAGTGGGGCTGAAACCAGTTGAATGTCAAGCTTTTGAGTTAGAAGGAATTGGGTTCAGTCCCCACTCCAGAAACGGAACATAAAATCCAGATGCACTCTGAGTACACTACCAAGGGCGTGCTGCACTGCCAGAGATACTGTCTTTCAGCTAAGGCCTTAGGCTGAGGCCACAAAGAAACCACAGAAATTAGATGTTTCACGTCCATTCAGCCCATTCAGTCCAGGCTGGATGGATGTGAAACATCTTACATCACCATTTGAAAGAAGAGCAAAGGAGTTATCCTTAATGTTCTGGCCAATATTTATTCCTGAACTAGCGCCATCGAGCACAGATTATAGGGGTCACCACCGGTTTGATGTTTGTGACATCTTTCTGTCTCACAAACTGCTGGTTACATTTACCACAATGCACCAGTGACAGCATTTCAAAAGTATTTACTGTAATTGGTTGTAGAGTGATTTGGGAAGACAATGAGGAAGTGCATGCTTTCCTTCCCTTCACCACCTTGGTTGAGTTGAATGCCCTCTGTATTGTTCGGAATTGTGGCCTAAAGCTCCGTGATTATTCTGAGCTTATACAGTAGGTCACAAAAGTTTGTGGAGGAGCCGTAAGGGGGTGCTTCTCTGGTGGTTTGCTGGAGTGATTTGCCTGGGAGTTTGGCTCTGTCCTTCACAAAAATACAGCTGACCTATCCACACACACACACTGGCTGCAACAGATAACATAACGGAGCGTTCGGGTCTGAGGGAGATAAAGCGGTCATTGTCAAGGGGACAAACATTCTGGAGAGGGGGTGGTAAGGGGCAGGCACAAGACTGTAAGTGCTCACTTATATTTCTCGTTGTCTAAAGACAGTATCCTTCCAACAGCCTTACTCCACAATTCCCTGGAATTATCACTGTTGTCACATTTTGTTGGTGACATACAAAAAAAAAATTACAGCCAGTGGAGGCAAACTGGTAACAGACTGAGTAGCTCCTCCAGGGATGATGCATTATATCCTGGTTAACACTTTCAGCTACTGACTGCCTCTAACAACATTCCCAGCCTTCCTGTTCCTTTGTGAGGCACTCTCGTGCTGTGCTCTTGGCCAGAATTCTCCAACAAAACCACCAACAACAAAACCCTTGCCATAACATCTTTAGCAAATGAGGCATGCAGTGGCACAAGCAAAAGTGAAGTATTTCCCCTTGTGCTTTCCCTGCCTTGTGAATTGTGATGTGTGCAAATTAGACAAGGTAGGATCAGGTCTAAACTTTGCAGAGTACTTTGAGAGGTAGGGTAGCCCTTTGGAGTAGAGCAGTACCCTTTTGGTTAATGTCCTCGGACACCTTTGGTGGAGCTCATGCGCTTGCTGGAGGGGTCAGGTGCCATTTGGGAGATGTAAGCTGCTGTTTGGGATTGTTAAAAGTAGACATTTGCACTCACTGGTATGGTCATGTTCATTGGAACTATAAGAGAGCTGTTAAAAAGAAGCTGTTAAAAGAAATTGTCAAGTGTCTCTAGGAGCTGTCAAAAGGAACTGTCAACAGTGCCATCAAAGGGCGTTGACATGCTGTCCAGCATTTAAAGCTCATGTTCTTGTGCTCATTTGAAGAAGCAAGTCTGGAGCGATAGAAAGATTATTGCTTTCTGTGTTACTTCATCTGCTGAGATGAGCCTGAGTGTTACCATTATTGGATTAGACCTGAATGAATGACTTCATAATGTTCTCTTATTCAAGTGGGGTCTCTCTCAGTTCATTTGATATGTACCGAGGTGCAGTGAAAAGTTTTGTTTTGCGTGTGGCACAGACAGATCACACCATACAAAGTGCATTAGGATAGTACAACAGAGTGAGGAATGCAATGTTATAGAATCACAGAATCCCTCGAATAGCTACAGAGAAGATGCACAAAGACCAAAATCAATATTACGTTTAAAATTTGATAGACCTATTCAGAAGTCTATTGAATCTATTCGTACGTGTACACAAGCTTTTATACCTTCTGCCCATTAGAAGAGGGTGGAAGAGAGTATAACCAGGGTGGGAGGGGTCTTTGATTATGTTGGTTGCTTCCCCGAGGCAGAGGGGAGTATAGATAGAGTCAATGGATGGAAGGCTGGTTTGTGTGATAGTCTGGGCTGCGTCCATGACTCTTTAGTTTCTTACGGTCTTGGGCAGAGCAGTTGCCACACCAAGCTGTGATGCATCCAGATAGGATGCTTTCTATGGTACATCTGTAAAAATTGGTAAGAGTCCTTGTGGGCGTGCCAAATGTCCTTAACCTCCTAAGGAAGTAGAGACGTTGTTGTGCTTTCTTGACCATTGTGTCAATGTAGGTGGATCAGGACAGATTGTTGGTGATCATCATTCCCAGGAACTTGATGCTGTTGACCATGTCCACCTCAGCACCATTGGTGCAGATAGTGATGTGCTCTCTACTTTCTGAGGTCAATGACCATCTCCTTCGTTTTGCTGACATTGAGGGAGAGACTGTTGTCTTTACATCATGCCACTAAGCCCTCAATGTCTTTTCTGTATTCCATCTCATCTTTCTTTGAGATCTGCCCTACAATGGTAGTGTCATCAGCAACTTGATAATAGAATTAGAGTGGAATTTGGCCACACTGTTGTAAGTGTATAAGGAGTGTAATAGGGACCTGAGGATGCAGCTTTGTGGGGCATTGGTGTTGAGGATTATCAGGGAGGAGGTGTTGTCGCCTATTCTTACTGATTATAGTCTATGGGTCAGGAAGTTGAGTATCCAGGTACAGGTCTAGGTCTTGCAGTTTAGGGACGAGTTTGTTATAGTTTGATGCTTCAAGTGGGAGCTGAAGGGGGACAATGAATTCTAACAGTTGTTTATATAAACAATAAAGGACATTAATACAAAGAACAAGAACAAAGAAAATTACAGCACAAGAACAGGCCCTTCGGCCCTCCAAGCCAATCCTCTATCTAAATCTGCTGCCTATTTTCTAAGGGTCTGTATCCTTTTGGTCCCTGCCCATTCATCTAACTGTCTAGATACATCTTAAATGACACTATTAAGCCCACCTCTACCAACTCCGCTGGCTATGCGTTCCAGGCACCCACCACTCTCTGCGTAAAGAACATTCCATGCTTATCTTCCCTAAATTTTTCCCCTCTCAGTTTGAACTTGTGACCCTTAGTAATTGAGTCCTCCACTCTGTGAAATAGCTTCTCACTATCAGGGTGGACCCTGACTACACTTCTCATGATCTTGTAGACCAATCAGGTCCTCCCTCAACTTTCGTCTTTCTAATGAAAATAATCCTAATCTACTCAACCTCTCTTCATAGCTAGCACCGTCCATACCAGGCAACATCCTGGTGAACCTCCTCTGCACGCTCTCCAAAACATCCACATCCTTTTGGTAATGTGGCGACCAGAATTGTATGCAGTATTCCAAATGTGGCCGAAGCAAAGTCTTCTACAATTGTACCATGACCTTTGAAGGAAAGATACTGTAAGCCTTCTTGACCACTCTATTGAAATGCATTGCCACCTTCAGAACAAAATGGACCTGAACACCCAGATCTCTCTGTACATCGATTTTCCCCAGGACTTTTCCATTTATTTGGATCTTCCAAAATGCATCACCTCGCATTGGCCCAGATTGAACTCCATCTGCCATTTCTCTGCCCAACTCTGCAATCTATCTATATTCTGCTGTATTCTCTGACAGTGCCCTTCACTATCTGCTACTCCACCAATCTTAGTGTCATCTGCAAACTTGCTAATCAGACCACCTATGCCTTCCGCCAAATCATTTATGTATCTCACAAGCAACAGTGGTCCCAGCATAATCCCTGTGGGACACTACTGGTCACAAGGTCTCCATTTTGAGAAACTGCCTTCTACTACTACTCTCTGTCTCCTGTTTCCAAGTCAGTTCTCTATCCATTTAGCTAGTACACCCTGGACCCCATGCAACTTCACCTTCTCCATCAGGCTACCATGGGGAACCTTACCAAATGCCTTACTGAAGTCCATGTATATGACATCTACGGCCCTTCCCTCATCAATCAACTTTGTCACTTGCTCCAAGAATTCTGTTAAGTTGATAAGACATGACCTTCTGTGCACAAAACCATGTTGCCTGTCACTGATAGGCCCATGTTCTTCCAAATGGGAATAGATCCTATCCCTCAGTATCTTCTCCAGCAGCTTCCCTACAACTGAGGTCAGGCTCACCGGTCTATAATTACCTTGAATATCCCTGCTACCCTTCTTAAACAAGGGGACTGGTATTTTATCAATAAGAATTTTTCTTTTAGATTTTGTAATAGAGACTTAAGCACATTAGTCTTTGCTCATCTGAGCATGGTTACTGAGGTTTATCAAAGTTGAGTCTAAGTGGAAGGCTGTTTTTGTGTAATTTCGGTGATTTTAAGACAGTCTTTGATAAAATGCTGGTGTATCAAGGCAGACTCTGTGACCAGCCCACTTTTGCATCAGCATCCTCAACAGATTTCCTACCATTAATCCCAGAAAGTTTGATAACACTGGAATAAATATTTGAAGCTCCAGGGCACCTGTTTATGGCTTAGTTTGCACAGCCAAGAATTGTCATGTACTGTCTGTGTTTCTTATCTGGCAACAAAAATTCAGGCCATGTTTTTAAAAACATTCCACTGGATGGCCTGTTAATCTGTGCACCTGAGTAGTTGGCATATTCTTCTTTAAACAAACAGTTGTTAAATATTTGTTTTTACTGTTAAACAAATACTGATTGTTATATCAAAGGTCCCAACCAGTTTTTGAATATGTAAAAAAACACTTTTTCCAATGGGTAAAGAACTCTAATGTGTGTGAGCACTTACAAAATATTGAACAATGTAATCGTTCAACTTATCGGCACAGTGGCTCGGTGGTTAGCACTGCTGCCTCACAGCACCAGGGTCCCAGGTTCGATTCCAGCCTTGGGTGACTCTCTGTGTGGAGTTTGCACATTCTCCCCGTGTCTGCGTAGGTTTCCTCCCATTGTCCAAAGATGTGCAGCTCAGGTGAATTGGCCATGCTAAATTGCCCATAGTGTTAGGTCAGTTAGTCAGAGGGAAATGGATTTGGGTGGGTTCCTCTTTGGAGGGTTGGTGTGGACTGGTTGGGCCCAAGGGCCTGTTTCCACACTGTAGGGAATCTAATCTTTGCAAGGCAGAGCTCTATAATCAATTATTTCAGTTTTCAGCATCCATCAATTGAAATTGAAGGAAAGTCATAAATTTAAAGTCTGTTGATGTTAGAATCACAGCAGTAGGTGACTGACATTTTTGGTTCCTCACTTGGCACTGGAGCCTCTCCATCATTGAGGACTCCTCTGAGGTGCTGTGACCTGTGACAAAATGGTCCCGATTCCATGAAAATAGTGCTGTGTGAGAAAAGCCCATCCTGACACCGGAGTAGTTGAGGGCAGGCTTGCTGTGTGCAAGCTCTCTCTCTGCACCCTTTTCCTGGGGCCGTAAAATTTCTGATCGGTGGGAATGGGAGCAGGAATCCCATTGTTGAATTAGGTGCCAACCGCCATTTCAAAAGAATTTGCAGCTTGCTTCCAATGTGAGCAGAGGCCTGTAGCCCAGTGTGGGATTACAATCAGACGTTCACCAGACCATCACCTGAAAGGCACATACTGTGTGATTCCTTGGCATGAAAATGGTCCTCAGCAAATTTATTGGCCGGCACAGTGTTGATAATTGGCAAAAGTATCAGAAGGGGACAGAGTGGGGACTTTCTCCCCACTCCCACCCTCCTCTCATTTATCTCTCCACCCTTCGGGCACTCTGCCTGTATTCCTGATGAAGTGCTTTTGCCTGAAACATTGATTTTCCTGCTCCTTGGTTGCTGCCTGAACTGCTGTGCTTTTCCAGCACCCACTCTAATCCAGAATCTGGTTTCCAGCATCTGTAGTCATTGTTTTTACTTAAAAGTATCAGAGGGGAGATGCAAAGAATTCTTTAAACAATGAGCTATTATGATTCATTAGAAACTTTCAAAAGAGAACTGGGTATATAGTTGAAAGAAAGAGAAAACATGCAGAGCTATGAGAAAAATAGTGCAAGACTAGGCCTAATCTTTTAGACACTCGATTGTCTGAATAAAAACTGAAAGAACTGCGGGTGCTGGAAATCAGAAACAAAAAGACAAATTGCTGCCAGACCTGCTGAGCTTTTCCAGCGTCTGTTGAGAGAAATCAGAGTTAGTGTTTCAGGTCTAGTGACCCTTCCTCAGATCTGCAGAACCAAAATAATTGTAGCTTTTAATCAACTAAATTTATGTACAAACCAACCATTCTTTCATAAAGTGACAGTACACAATGTTCGAGTCATTAGGTAAAAACAATGACTGCAGATGCTGGAAACCAGATTCTGGATTAGTGGTGCTGGAAAATCTCAGCAGTTCAGGCAGCATCCGAGGAGCAGTAAAATCGATGTTTCGGGCAAAAGCCCTTCATCAGGAATACAGGTAGAGTGCCTGAAGGGTGGAGAGAGCACCCCTTCAGGCACTCTACCTGTATTCCTGATGAAGGGCTTTTGACCGAAACGTCGATTTTACTGCTCTTTGGATGCTGCCTAAACTGCTGTGATTTTCCAGCACCACTGATCCAGAATGTTAGAGACATTCCCCAGTCCAATAGTCCTTGTTATGGTATGGGTTCCTCTGATCAGATAAAAACAGGCTAGATTTCAGCTAGACAATTTTTATTTACATTTTTATATGAGAAGTTTGCAGTAGACATCTCTGTTCTATGTTACTTTAGTTCCAATTTTCTCGCAGAGTCTCTCTCATATCATAGTGGAGATCACTGTTACATAACAGCATGTGTCACAGGTTGATCAGCATATTCCTTAAGCACTATCTCTACATTTCTCTTGGAAACTCGTGACATTAAAGATTAGCTGATGTGGGAGTAACTCCTCCTGCAAGGACATCTGCAGTCAGGGTCGGCTACATGTGAGAGAGAAATCCATTAATTGGATTAGCAATATTTGTCTCTGGCAGCTACATTGGTTGGTTTGGGATAGCTAACTGTTGGTAGATAGGGTTTCCGCAGCCTACCATAATAACATTGTTCTGTTGGCGTTTGGGTCCTAAACATTGGCAGCTTGTCTCTCTGCTGCTAATTGTCCTTTCTATGCAGGGTATCAGAACCTGTTTCCTTACAGTGATAAGAGGATAAACCATTTCTTAACAAGAAAAATATTTGTTTTACGCAATAAGGTATAGTTTGCTGCATGATAGCAAATGTACAATTCACATTGACTAGTTAGATATAGTTATTGCTATCGGGATCCAGAAATGATGCGACTGCCTCCCTCAGGATCTTGTGCAAGTCTGCCTGATTCTCCATCTACATTTTACGTGATTTCATCAAATTGGGTGGAGATAATTTAAGTTCAACATTTATTCCTTCAGAGCTTACACAATTTAACCTTTTACAACCAAGATTCAGTGGTAAATACTTCACCACTGCATCAGAGTTATGTGAGTTCAAATCTCACTCCAGTTAGATGAACACACAAAGCAGACTGACATTGGTTGACACTACTACTGAGGGAGTGCTGCACTGTCAGAGATGCTGTCTTTCAGATGAGGTGCTGAATGTAATCTCCAGTTCCCCTGTCAGAAAAATCCCACAATGCTCTCTGAAGAAGATCAAAGGGTTCCCCTTGGATGTTCCCTCAGTCCTACACCCAGATTCTGTGCCCCGTTTGGTCAGTGCATGATCATCATGGGGTAGGAGTGGGTCTAGATGAATGGAACCAGGGGAGTTCTTCCTGCTGTCCTAGCCCATAGTTATCTATCAAGCTACATGATTGAAGATTTGGTCATCTCTGTAGTACTGCTTATGCAATGCTGCAATGGTGTTGACACTTCAGAAAATACTGACATGCCTGCAGAATGTTTTTGATGTTTTTAAGTCATGAAAGGCATTGTAGAAACATCTTTCGCTTTTTCTTGTATTAAGGCTTCATCACTTGGCAAACAAAAGAAAAAGGTTCAGGAATCAATGCATGCGATGACGTAAAACAACTTTACATTGATTTAACAGAGGAAAGCATCAGGAGTGCCATCAGACGTTGAAACAAAAAAGGTAATGTTAGCAGAAAACCATCAAAACCTTGGCCAAAGAACCCTGCTTGAAAGTATAGACTAATTGGGCTGAATGGTCTAACCGTACTTTTCTGTGTGCTTCGACAGGCTGGGCAGTTTAAAAATAGGCTGTCAGTAAACGACATCAGTCACAGTACATTAACTAACGCAATAAATGTATCCTGGCATTAAATCAGGAGGGATGACTGCACTCACACCGGGGAATAATGTTTGCTGCAGTTTGGCCAGACCATAAAAGATAGCACCATAAAGTTGGTGTGCACAGAGATATATACATGCTATTTTAAACACGTCTCTCTGGGAAATAACATTGAATTGAATCTGACTGTCTGAAATCGTGCAATGTGATAATAAGATCCAAACACTTAATCATATGAAATTGGCAGCACTCATCTGAATTGTTGTCTGTTGTACTTCATCTCTCCATAGAGCAGAGTTTTGGTCAGTTTTGGTGATATGGGCTGCAGCTAAATGACCACTTGCTTTCATCAATCTCACACAATGGGCAACAACCACTTCTGAATCAGAAGCTTATGATTTCAAGTTACTGTCCAGAAACAGGAGCACATAAGGTTACACCCTTGGTACAGTACTGAGGGAATAATATATGTCAGGTGTGTTGTATTTTGGCTGAGACATTAAATAGAGGTTCATTATGCCCTGTCAGATGACTATAAAGGATCTCCAAGCATAATCTAAAGAAGAATGGGAGAATGAGTTCTCCTCAGCATACCCTCAGCTTTGCATGGGACTGTCAGCACAGATTATGCACCTAGTCTAGGCAGTACATCACCAGTAAATCCAAGGTGAGAGGGGGTTTTGGAAGGACAGGAGTGTAACCCATGTTTAGTTTTGCTGGTAAAGGGTTTTTAGTTTTACTGTCTGTGTTACTGGAAAAGCATATGCTAATGTGAAAGCTTGTCATTGCCGAATTGTTACCACTAGCTTCAGAAATCCATTCAGATATGCATTGTGAGACTTAAGAATTTTTTCTGACTCTAAAGCATGAAAATATCTCCATGCATACTGTAATCCAACTTTATGGTGCTATCTTTTATGGTCTGGCCAAACTGCAGCAACCATTATTCCCCGGTGTGAGTGCAGTCATCCCTCCTGATTTAATGCCAGGATACATTTATTGCATCAGTTAATGTACTGTGACTGATGCTGTTTACTGACAGCCTATTTTTAAACTGCCCAGCCTGTAGAATCACACTGAAAAGTATGATATGCAACCAGGCCATTCAGCCCAATCAGTCTAGTCTTTCCAACCTAGCTCTGACCAAGCATGTGGTCACAAGTTGGTATAACTTCCTTCTTTGTCTCAATATCTGATGACACTCATTATATTTTGTTCAGTTATACAATATAAATAAATACGTTTGAATATATCGTTGTAAACTCTCAGATATCTTGTTTCAATGTTTCAGCATTTGAAAACAAATGTTACATTTCTCCCTCAAAATCCCAAATTGTCTCAGAATTAATTTGCTGAAAACATCCAACAGACCTGTTGGAAATGCGATCATTGTTATAATGTTGGAAGTGTCACAGCCAATTTGCTCAGAGCAAGCTTCCTTGAAAATCAATGTGATGATGACCAGCTAATCTATTTTTGGTAATGTTATTTAAAGGATAAATATTGGTCAGGACCCCAGTAGAAACGTGCCTGCTGTCTTTCAAAACAGCTCAAAATAATTCTTTACCTTTACCTGAGAGGACAGACAGTATGTCAGTTTAAGATCTCATATAAAAGATAAGATAATGTGAAGTAAACAGTGGCATGATAACGTAAATATTGTGTCGTTTTATTTTCTGTTTTTTAGGTTGTGGACTAAAATGGAAAATGTCAGTTTTAATACCAAGGATTGTAGAAAGAAGCGCTGCACTTTTAAAAGCAAGTCACCAAAACACATCGTATGTGGTGTTTACACTGCTGCTTTGTTCAAGCTGTTTGTAGATGGTGTGGCACCAGAGGGTATATTCAGAGTGAAATTTGGCAGGTAACAAATAGCTGATTGGTTTGTGCAGTTAGGTTCAGTCATATATGCCCACAGTCATCAGTCTGGCTTTAACTCTCTAGTGGGCTCCTGGGAAGTTGTAAATCTTGTGAGTGTGAACGATACAGTGAGAAAACCTCTGAATGGCAAGAAGGGCAGAAGATGTGTCTCTCATTCTGCAGTGATAATACCTGATGCTGAAAAATTCCAGCTACTTTCTCCCGCCAATTGCTGTAAGCTGTTGCCTTTAACCTGTAACTAAAAGACTTTGCAGTTAGTATACCTCCTGAGAAGTAGTGAAGGAACCTGGATAAAAAAAAATTGAAAAACAGAAAATCCTGGCAAGAGATAAAAAATCATCTCAATGAACCCTGTGAGTTGGTGCTATTGAACTGTGTTTAAGAGACCTTTTTACTTCCATTCATGAAAACCAATATTTTCTTTGACAGTGTGTAAAAACAGTTTTAGATGGGGGTTACAGTTTCAGATCCCTATATTAATAGTTCATAGTCATTTACTTGTGATTAGGATTTACTAATTTGAAATGAAAAATAATTTTTGTTAAGTACAAGACCCTCGTCAGTGTTTTCTGTTAACGTGATTCCATCAGACAGGTAACCTGAGGAGTTTATGCACTTTAATTAAATCATTAACTTGTGTGGCAACTCCAGAGGTAACGGGGCTCAGGAAGATTTGCCCAAGTAGCTCCATGGTTAAACTATTTTTGAAATAGAGACAACGAGGACTGGGGTGTGGTATTAGCAAGTGATAAAGAAAATATTAGGTTCTACAGTGCAAATAAGAAATGGCTTCGAAACTTACAAAAGGATTTCCTGCAGGGGGCAGAGTTGACCCTGACAGTGTTAAGTGTAATTTTGAAAGCTGAGTTACTTGAACTGGCAGAGTGAAAGTGAGTACTGCAGATGCTGGAGATCAGAGTCAAGATTAGAGTGATGCTGGAAAAGCACAGCAGGTCAGACAGCATTCGAGGAGCAGGAAAATCGATGTTATGGGCAAAAGCCCTTCATTAGCCCTTCCTGATAAGGTCTCTTGCCCGAAACATTGATTTTCCTGCTCCTTGGGTGCTGCCTGACCTGCTGTGCTTTTCCAGCATCATTCTAATCTCTACTTGAATTGGCACATCAGTTGGGGGGGTTGGCTTTGCCTAAGAAGGCAGACATTATTGAGAGTTTTGGATTTAATTTTTTTTTAATGTTCATTTTTTGTGGGATGTGGGCATTGCTGGCATTTATTGCCCATCCCTAGTTGCCCTTGAGAAGGTGGTGGTGAGTGCCTTCTTGAATCACTGAAGTCCACCTGCTGTGGGGTTGACCCACAATGCCATTTAGGGGAGGAGTTCCAAGATTTTGACCCAACTATTTTGGGTAGTGAAACATTAGAACCAAGGGACATTTGATTATGGTTCAAACAGTGTGAACGTGAAGAAAAATCAAAGCGACTTGAAATTAAAAAAAAAGCTGGAGCAGTAGAATTCCATGGGGATGAAAAATACAAGGAAGTGTAATTAAAAAGATAGGAAATGGCAATGAGAAACTTGCAACTCGCATTGTAAAGGGAAGGAGAGAGAGGAAAAGAGACACTGGGATCATCCGCTTAAAATGAAGTGTGAAAAAAAAAGAGACATCAGATTCAGATGTAGCTTCTGATGAGAAGAATCTGCATCGTTAGGTAAAGTCCAGTAATGTTTAAGTTTGTAGAGGCCCTGCCAAAATTTGAGGAAAATGTTGTAGAGGATTTCTTCACACGATTTGAAACAAGCATAGAGACAAATGAATTGGCCAAAGTGAACCTGGATATTGCTGTGCAGAGCAAATTGGCAGGTAAAGAACAGGAAATTTGTACTTTGCTACGAGATTATACTGCTGTAATAATAGCTATACTAGCTGCCAAAGTGTGATAGGTGGAGAGTGTATCCTGGATCTATTGCACAAAATGCAATTGGTGCACAACTTGTTATCTGGACTAGTGGTTAATGGGGTAGCTAAGATTTATTCCCTGGGGAATTAGATTACTTAGTGTGGAAACAGGCCCTTCGGCCCAACAAGTCCACACCGACCCGCCGAAGCGCAACCCACCCAGACCCATTCCCCTACATTTACCCCTTCACCTAACATTACGGGCAATTTAACTTGGCCAATTCACCTAACCTGCACATTTTTGGACTGTGGGAGGAAACCGGAGCACCCGGAGGAAACCCACGCAGACACGGGGAGAACGTGCAAACTCCACACAGAGAGTCACCTGAGGCGGGAATTGAACCCGGGTCTCTGGCGCTGTGAGGCAGCAGTGCCACCCCAAATGATTTGGCAGATGTAACAGTTCTAGATTTGCCTATAATCATGGAAATTTGGAGTGAGGTGAAAGAGATGGGACAGTGGCAAGGCGAGGATTTGGGTATTTTTCTATGATATGTAGTGACCAGAGGAATGGTTAAACAAAGTCCACCACCAGAGATCACAATGCATATGTTAGGGTGGCTGAAACTCTGCCTGAGAATGAAGATAATTCAAAAGAAGTATTTGGCGTGTCTTCATTGATTGAAGCTCGGTAAAAATGTCCGCAGTTAAGTAAGTTAGCTCACACTGAAGCTGAGACTGAAGGAGTTACAGATTGCTAGTTCCGGAGTTACAGTCAAGAAGTGGAAATACTTCACAGATCTGTGGGCTGAGAACGGACAACTGTTCATCAAATAGTGGTACCACCCAAATGTGGGAAAGAGACATTGCAGGTTAGCACATGAAATTCCGAAGGCAGGTCATGCAGGGATACAGAAAACAGAAGTGTTGCTAAGTAAGTATTTTACAGGATCAAGTCTTCAAAAGATGGAGTGCAGTTCTGTAAAACATGTCATACCTATCAGATGGTCGGAAAACCTCCACATATAGTCAAAGCTACACCTTTGATACCTTAACCAGTTCTGGAAAAGCCATTTAGTAGGTTGTAGGTCCATTAGTAAAAATAAAAGTAGGGCATCCATATATCCTTACAAAATTATGGATTTGACAACATGGTTTCCAGAGCTATTCTTTTGAAGATGTTACAGTAGTCATGGAAAGGTTAATCAGTTATTTTTACTCATTATGGGTATAATCTGATTAGGGTTCTAATGTTAAGTCAAAAATTTTCCAGGACATCTTCGACAATTTGGGTACAAAATCATTGACGCCAACTGCATATCATCTGCAAACGTGGAGAGTTTTGGAAAGATACCATCAGACTCTTAAAACCATGATTAAAGTATGCAGTCCTGAATACCCACAGGACTGGCACAAAGGATTACATTTCTTGCTATTTGTTACTAGAGCTTCCCCAGAGATCTACTGGATTTAACCCATTTGAATTGGATTACAGTTATAAAATAATAATTCCATCAAAATTGATTAGAGAGAAGTCCTTAATACAAAAAGATAATTCCTACATGTTGGATTCTAAATTTCTAAAATGACTCACAGGATCAGGTAGGAAGCACAAGTGAAAATGAAACAAATGAGCTGACAAACAGTCTGCGTCTTGAATGTTTCAAGTGGGAGATGGAGGATTGGGCATTGTTGCCTTCGCAAGATGAACCTTTGGAAGTGAAATTCAGTGGGGCATACAAGGTGGCTAGGAAGATTAGTGAGTTTACTTATCTGATAAAACCTCCTGATCATAGGAAGAAAAATTGGTTGTGTCATATAAAAATGCTGAAACAGTATTCATACAGGGAAGTGGACAAGGAGGAACAAGTGTGTCAAGTGGTAAGAATAATGGAGGATGAAAGAAGTATTAGTAGTAGAAAAGAGAGATAGATAGTTCATTAAATGAACCTCTTACTTTGCAATTTCACCAAAGAAATACTGGGGTAGTTAAATACTGGGTATGAAGGTTGATAAGTCCCTGGGGCCTGATGGTCTACATCCCAAGGTACTGAAGGAGGTGGCTTGAGAAATCGTGGATGCGTTGGTGATTATTTTCCAGAGTTCGATAGATTCGGGATCAGTTTCTGCGAATTGGAGGGTGGCTAATATTGTACCACTTTTT
>NC_057719.1:80273219-80338156 GCF_004010195.1 Chiloscyllium plagiosum
GTCAATTCCTGGAATGGTGGGATTACCTTATACTGAAAGACTGGAGTGACTGGGCTTGTATACCCTTGAGTTTAGAAGATTGAGATGGGATCTGATTGAGACATATAAGATTATTAAAGGATTGGACACTCTGGCAGCAGGAAACATGTTTCCGCTGTTGGGTGAGTGCCGAACCAGAGGACACAGCTTATAAATTACGGGGTAGACCATTTAGGACAGAGATGAGGAGAAACGTCTTCACCCAGAGAGTGGTGGCTGTGTGGAATGCTCTGCCCCAGAGGGCAGTGGAGGCCCAGTCTCTGGATTCATTTAAGAAAGAGTTGGATAGAGCTCTCAAGAATAGTGGAATCAAGGGTTATGGAGATAAGGCAGGAACGGGATACTGATTAAGGATGATAAGCCATGATCATATTGAATGGTGGTGCAGGCTCAAAGGGCAGAATGGCCTACTCCTGCACCTGTTGTCTATTATCTATTGAGTGTAGGTTTAAAGTGAGAGGGGAAAGATTTAAAAGGGACCTGAGGGGTAACTTTTTTACACAGAGGGTGGAGTGTATCTGGAATGAACTGCCAGAGGAAGTGGTAGAGACGAGTACAATTACAACATTTAAAAGATATTTGGACAGGTACATGAATAGGAAAGGTTTGGAGGGATATGGACCAAACCTGGGCAAATGGGACTAGTTTAGTTTGGAAAACTTGATTGGCACGGACAAGTTCGACTGAATGGTCTGTTTCAATGCTCTATGACTATGCTTACCTGTACTTATCAAGTATTCTGTACAGGTACACCTGGTAGTTCTATGTTGGCTAGGCAGGATATGGACATAGAGAAGTCAGCATTGAACAGACAACATCCTTGTCAGTTGAGCCCAGAGAAACAAACACAGGTGGAATCTGAAATTTAATGTATGATGGTGACTCATTTAATTAAAGTTAGTCAAACCAGATGGAGTTCACCAGGAGTGTTAGTTCTAAAACTGGATGGATTGACTAGATTTTTTACACAGTACAGAAATATAAATGCAGTCACTAAAATAAATTAGTACCCAATTTCCAGTTAGAAGACTGCACCAATAAGTTGGCAGTGTTTCATTCCTATCTATGATCGTCCTATTGAAGGAGTCCTAACAAGTGCTGTTAACATATTATAGGCTAAGGGGATAACCATTTTAGTCATACCAAATGGATTATACCAATTTTAAATTATGCCACTGCAGTTTTAAAAAGCCCCAGCTGTCTTCCAAAGGCTTATGATTCAAGTCATTGCTGAGGTCCATAACTGTGTAGTTCATTTAAATTATGATATACTCTATACAGTCTGTTCTTCTATAACACAGTAGTTGTGTTCTCCTGCGACCTCACGTTATAGGATATCATGCAATAGAAATAGCGGTTACCTATGGGAAAAACAGTGTTGGGGCAAACCACCAAAAATATCAGCAAAAATCAAAGCAAAAATAATAGTTAGCCTAACACTAAACAATAGCACAGTCTAAGTAAATGTTAAAATCATATCTTTTAATGAAATAATAAATAAATTTAACATTTTACCCTGAAAAACTATAAGATAATTTTAAAGGGGTTCCTGACTTTGTTGAGTTACAGTACTGGGGCTAAGGGTCTTCATCAGCATCATCATCACTTTCAGATGCAATTCAAGGTGCAGGGTTACAAAGAAAGAAAACATTTAGTCAAAAGTGTTGTGGTTCATTGTCCTCAGACTGTTTCTTGGGGGTTGGCTTAAAAAAGGCACCTAGATTTTGCTGCTTTGCTGTTCATAGAGTGCCTGATAAGACTTTATGCCACAAACTGCTACTCTGCTGCTCTCTGCATTGTAGTCATTGTCTTCTAAGAGCTGCAACCACTTCTCAACTTCCTTCAGAATAGAAGACAGAAGACAAGTGGAAAGTTCTTGTGGTGCTGCATCCTGGACTTCATTGTCATTGCCTCCAGCTTCAGTTTCTCCCACAGTGATAAGTTGTTGTAGATCAGCTGTGGAGAGGTCTTCACGATGGGACTGAAGCAGCTCCTCGACATCCTCAGTCCCGACTTCTTCAAATACAACTTGCTTTGCAAGAGCGACACAATGTTCTTTGATCGCTGGAAGCTCCTCTGGTGGTTCAATGCCTTTAAAGTCATGATGGAAATCTGGGAGGAGATTCTGCCAAACTGTATGTAAGCAGTCCTTACTGACATCACCTCAGGTCTCCACAATGATGTCAATAGCATTCTTAATGTTTAAGCTCTTCCAAAATTGAAGAGTATTGTCCTCATGACCCTCCTCAGTAGCTGCAATCAACTTCCTGAATGTGCGTCTGCTATTGCACTCTGATTCATGGGTTGAATGAGAGAGGTTGTGTTCGGAAGTAGAAATAGCATCTTGATGTTTTCAGAAAGCTCACCAGTGGTGGGATGATGGTGTGGTGTGTTGTCTGAAATGAGGAGAATGTTGAAATCCAAATTTTTCCTCCTGCAATAATGTCTAAAAACACTTTCAACACATCAACAATAAGGTCAGAAAAAAAATTGCCCCGTCATCCGACCTCTTTTGCTTGACCTGAAGTAAACCCCTCGAGTGAATTTAAGGTAACCTTTCAAGGCTCAAGGATTGGCACGGTGGTCCACCACCACAGGCTTAAGCTTTAAGTCTCCAATAGCATTGGCAACCAACAGCACAATCATACAATCCTTTGTGGCCTTAAAACTTGGAACATGTGTTTCATTCTTAGAAATAGAGGCACTTGCTTCCAGTATTAACCTGCCTCATCCAAATTGAAGATTTGATCCAGGGTGCAGTCTTCTTCCTCAATCAATTTTTCCATCACGGGAGGAAATGACAGCGCACATTCCTCATCTGCACTGGCAGCTTCACTACATCATTATCCTTCCACATTCATGAGATTTGCAAAAGAAAGGACCAAAAATTACTGAGTACAGCACTGTACATTTCAGGAAGCACTTCACCCACAAGGCGTTTGAACCGACTGACCGTGCGATGTGGACTGGTTCCAGTCCTCACCGCACCACGACACCTCGAGCCAGAATGCTGGAATCGTGGAATGGCCAACAGCAGTTCGCGTTTTAAAAATCTTGTTCCTAAATTCACTACAAATTGTGTTTTTGAAAAGCGCGTTAAAGGAGAACGACCTGTGGTAACATACAGAAGAATACAAGTGAGACAAGTAGAAGATAAGTTAAGCCAAAAGTAAGTTTGTAAAAACAAGAATAACTTACCTAGAACATATTGTGGGACAAGGCATAGTATTGCCAAGAACAGGAAAAATGAAAACCCAAACAGAATTTTCTATTCATAAAACTAAATAAGAAATCATGAAGCTTTTTGGAATGTATGGTTTTCACCAGAAATCTGTGCATAATATCAGCTCCAAAGATGTGCCTTTAATAAATTTAAATATCACACAACACCAGGTTATAGTCCAACAGGTTTATTTGGAAGCACTAGCTTTCAGAGCACTGCTCCTTCATTAGGTGATTCACAAGGAGCAGCGCTCTGAAAGCTAGTGCTTCCAAATAAATCAGTTGGACTATAACCTGGTATTATGTGACTTTTAACTTTGTCCACTCCAGAACAACACCGGCTCCTCCACATCAATTAATGAATTTGTTAAAGAGACAAGCAAATGTGGTCTGGTCAGCAGAATGTCTGGCAACATTTGTGAGGCTGAAGGCAATGTTAGTAAATGAACCAGATTTAGCCACCCATGATCTTTCAAGAATTTCAAAATGACAATTGATATCATTGACTTGAGGGTTGGTGTAAGCTTGTTGCAGAATGATGATTCAGGAGTATAGAGGTCAGTGGGATATTTTTCTAAAGAAACTAATAAGATAAAGTATATCATAGAGAAAGAGATATGGGACTATTATTGGCTGTTCAAAACTTTGAAGTCTATGCCTAACAAAGTAATGGAGAAACATTAATTTGCATGGATCACAAACCAGTGGCATTCATTGAAAAGTCTAAAACTGGAAATGTCAAGCTTGTTCATCTTGCCGGAACTGATAATGTGATTGTAGGCACATTGTCCCAAATATGAAGTGATGGTATAAGTTAAAGATTTAAGAAATGCTGAAAGATTGACTAACATTGTATGTTGGGGGTGGGGACTGGTGGAGGAAGAACAAATTGGCAATCAGTGTAAGATTTGTCGTTTTGATGCTTGCATGCCACAAACCTTATGATGATAGCATATATTCAAAATGGTGTTTCATCGATTTTGGCAAGTAAAGAGTGTATCATTTTAGTTTCTGTATTTTTGATCATGTGCTGAAATGAAAAAATGACTATTTTATAACCAAAGACCATGGAAGAAATTGATGCACTTTTAAGAACAAGCTACTAGAACTCATTGTGTGTGTTGTTTACACTGCTGCTTTGTTTGAGCTTACAGTTGGCTGTTTTTTGATGATCCAACACTGGAAAGTGTATGCAGAGTGAGATTTGACTGACAACAAATAGCTGATTAGTTTGTGCAATTGTGACCAGTTGTGGATGTCAAAGGTCATCAGCCTGATGGTTACTGGGCACCTGAACAGCTTGTGAATGAATGCAATACAGTGAGAAAACCTTTGGGCCCCTGAAAGGTCAGGTGATCTCTCTCTCTCTCTCACACACACACACACTCTTTCTGCAATCATATTAATACCTGAAGCATGAAGTAGGTCAATTAGTTTCTCTCACTAGTTGCTGTAAGCTGTTGCTTTTAACCAGTAACGAAGAGACTTTGCAGATTGTATACCAATTGCACTATGCTTAATGCAAAGCACTGAAGGTAAATGGAGAGCAGAGATTGAGGTGTACCAAATCCTAGCTACACAAAATAATTATCTCGGCAAACCCTGTGGACTGGTACTATAGAACGATGATTCAGTTTTCCTTCCCTTAATCAATAAAACAAATATATTTTTGTTTGACTGTACCTCTGACCCGACCAGACCACCTCAAAATATTTTAAGAAGGTTGCCTAGACCCTAACATTTTCTTATTATAAAGGCAGATGTGAAGCGTGTGTTCCATATGTGATGTGACTGATCAAACTACTCGATGCTAAGCAAAACAATTTATTTAAACACTGTGGTTAAAATACAAACAAAAGAAAGAGGAAATTAGAATAGTTTTATTGGAAAACTTAACCAAATAAAAGACACAGTGACTATTAGTAATTAACTGTTCCAGCATAATAACATCCCATAAATGTACACCTTGGCAAAAAGGTAAAATCAAGACACAGATTCTCACATGCAGTTCTCAAATCCAGGAGGGAAAAAAAAATTGAGAGAAATTTCAGTGGAAGTAGCAGCTAGGAATCATTCACAGAAGCTTCCAACTCTTTTGCGACCCCAAACAGCTTCTGACTGCTGAAAAAAAAAGCAAACCATAGAAATCCTGATCTGTGAGAAGTGGCTACACTCATTCAGAGTCTAATTAAAAACCCCAAAGCCTCACAAGTTGTTTACACAAGTGGTTCCGGTAGATTGTTCAGTATCTCTGCCTTTACAGCTTCTTCTAAAAAAAGGACAAAAATAACCTTTTAAAGTGACAATATCATCACAGCCTGTTTTGTATGTTTATGTATGGTTTTTAAAAGGGGGTTAGATTTTAACAAATAAAACTGTATGCTGATAGTTCATAGCTGTTTATTTGTCATTAGAATGTATTCATTTGTAATGAACAGCAATCGTTATCTGGTCAGTGATGTTTTTGTTATCTAGATTCTATTAGGTCGGAAAATGGGGACTTTCTGTGCTTTGATTAAATCATTAACTTTTCTGGTGTCCCCCCAGGATTAGTGGGGCTTGAGAATCAATGCACTTTCCTATAAGTGGGTCATGGTGTAAAGGACATACAGGAACAGAGAGACCTGATGGATTCACTTTGACATTACTTTGAAGGTTGCAAGACAAAAGTTATTAAAATAGCATAATGTATCTTTGGCTTTATCTGTAGAGAAACAGCACCTATATTAAACACTCATCAGGCACAGCTGAAGTAATGTATTTCATTTTGTGCACCACTAGTATTAAGGAAGATGGCAAGGCCTTGGGAAGGGTGCAGAAGAGAATTTTTGGAATCATACTAGGGATGGGGGCTTCACTTACATGAAAGGGCTAAAGAAGTTGTGTTTGCTCTACTTAGAATGTAGAAGATTTGCTAAAAGTGATCAAATTATGAGTGCTTCAAATGTAGAGTTACTTAAGGCAAAGGGATAGTCAACACGGTTTTGTGAAGGGTAGATCGTGCCTCACAAATCTTATTGAGTTCTTTGAGAAGGTGACCAAACAGGTGGGTGAGGGTAAAGCGGTTGTTGTAGTGTATATGGATTTCAGTAAGGTGTTTGATAAAGTTCCCCACGGTAGGCTATTGCACAAAATATGGAGGCATAGGATTGAGGGTGATTTAGCGGTTTAGATCAGAAATTGGCTAGCTGAAAGAAGACAGAAAGTGGTGGTTGATGGGAAATACTCATCCTGGAGTTCAGTTACTAGTGGTGTACCGTAAGGATCTGTTTTGGGTCCATTATTGTTTGTTATTTTTATAAATGACCTGGATGGGGGCATTGAAAGATTCTTAGTAAATTTGCGGATGACATTAAAGTGGTAGAGTTGTGGATAGTGACAAAGGATGTTGTAGGTTATAGAGAGACATAGATAAGCTGCAAAGCTTGCCTGATAAGTGGCAAATGGAGTTTAATGCGGAAAAGTGATTCAATTTGGAAGGAGTAACAAAAATGCAGAGTTCTGGGCTAATGGTAAGATTCTTGGTAGTGTAGATGAGCAGAGAGATCTTGGTGTCCAGGTTCATAGATCCCTGAAAGTTGCTACCCCGGTTGATAGAGTTATTAAGAAGGCATATGGTGTGTTACCTTTTATTGGATTGAGTTTCGGAGCCATGAGATCATGCTGCAGCTGTACAAAACTCTGGTGCGGCCACATTTGGAGTATTGCATATAGTTCTGGTCACCACATTATAGGAAGGATGTGGAAGCTTTGGAAAGGGAATAGAGGAGATTTACTAGGATGTTGCCTGGTATGGAGGGAAGGTCTTATAAGGAGAAGCTTGAGGCTGTTTTTGTCAGAGAGAAGAAGGTTGAGAGGCAACTTAAGTGAGACATATAAGATAATTAGAGGGTTAGATAGGTTAGAGAACCTTTTTTCTCGGGTGGCAATGGCTAGCACGAGAGGACATAGATTTAAATTGAGGGGTGTTAGATATAGGACAGATGTCAGAGGTAGTTTCTTTACTTAGAGAGTAGTAGGGGTGTGGAACGCACTGCCTGCAACAGTAGTAGCCTCGCTAACTTTAAGGGCATTTAAATGGTCATTGGATAGGCATATGGACGAGAATGGAGTAGTGTAGGTTAGATGGGCTTCCGCAGGTCGGCGCGATATTGAGAGACGAAGGACCTGTACTGTGCTGTAATGTTCTATGTTCTACGTTCTAAACTGTTTTCACTGACATAAAGGATCAACAACAAGTAGTCACAGATTTAAGGGAAATGGCAAAAGAGCCAGGGGTGACATGAGGAGACATTATTTTACAGAATCAGTTGCAATCTGAAGTCACTGCTAGAAAGGGTGATGGAATCAGATTAAGTATAGCAACATTGAAGCAAACCTGAGAGGATGACATTTGCAAAATTTTGGGCAAAGATCTGGAGTTTGGGTATGATTGTGGGGCTGGTACAGGCAGAATGGGCCATAAGGCCTCATGCTATGCAGTACCATTGAACAATTCTATGCTCCTCAGATGGTAGCTCTGTTTGCATTGAGACAGGCTGCCTGAATTTGTGCTCCATCCTGGTCTGAGACTTGAAGGAATACATATGCACTACAGGTCATCATCTCCAGAGGGTCTGCTTTACGTCCAGCCTATTCTTCTGACTTTCATCTTCTTAGCACTGAGCTGACTGCCAGCCATATCTGAACTGGATCAAAACTGTGTCATTGGCAGAACTGAGCATCGGCTCATGCAGAGAATAAATGTTTCTCGATCCTCACAGTTCATTAAGCAGAAAGGGCGCAGTAGGCATCTCTGGATGAATGATAAAAAGCTCAGACCTAAAAAAGATAACTAAAGGTCAGTGTGTGTCTTGCTGTTCTTCCTGTAAACAGAGTAAGTAACAGTGCAGAAAAATATTGTAGTTGGGAACAGATTGGTGAGTAAGCAGCACCTCACAAAGGATAGAAGGACCAAATGCATTTGTAGCAACACACACACAAACACAGCACCTCTCATCACCTCTGCACAGTTAATTAATTGCATTTGGTGCCACTCTTGGAATGTAGAAGACACAGCAACTCATTTGAACACAGCAAGATCCCACCGGTAATGGTGTAGTAATGACCTTTTTTTTACTGATGATGGTGGCAGAATAGACGTTGGCCAGAACACAAGGAGAACTGTTCTCCTTTTCTTCAGTGTTCACATATATCGTAGAGGACAGACATCTCAGTTTAATGTCTCAACCGAAAGCCACCATTCCAACAATGCAGCATAGCATCAGTACTGCCCTTGAGTGTCAGGCTGGATTATAAGTTTAAGTCTCTGGACTGGGCCTTGAACCCACGATGTTCAGCCTCGGAGATGAGTTGAGCTCAACTGTTGACTGCACCACACCCCAAAGTCCTGCTTCTTTGCAGTCAATTCCTAATCTCATTGCTCCCATGAGCGATTAACCCAACCCATTCTTGCAACACAACTAGCATTTGTCATGTTAAACTTTGTTCCAGCAGGTCACCTCCTCCTTCAAATGCATTCATCCAAAGAGGTATAGTTTCCCTCCAATGCATGCAGCTAAATGATTCTGACTCCCTCTAATACCTGTAACCAGGTCTATCTTCCTCCCTCTAATAGCCAAGTCTATCTGCCTCTCTCCACTACTTGTAGCTAGGTTTAAACGCCTATTTATGTAAAAGTGCAGAGCTGATGGAATTGTGGTATTTTGTTTATTAAACCGGGGACTCATCTGCCTCTCCCACGGCAGTATTTGAAGCAGAGCAAGGGATAATCATGGAGTATTCTCAGAATTTTACTCTTTAGCCAACATCACCAAAAGCCAATGATCACTTTGCTGTGTATGCATCGCTACAACTGTGGCTTTGGAAATTCACTTTGTTTTAGGTAAATGCAGGTATGGTAAGTTTCCCACGTGCCCACTCCTAGTGCCCTGTGGTATTTGCCAACTCTACCAATTGTGGCACTGGATAAGGATTGTTTAGTGGTTGTTCAAGCCACCAATCCTCCTTTGTCTTTGTTTTATCTTGGGCCTATCTAGTAACTGATGGTGGAGGTTACACCATCATAGAGTATCTACAGAAGAGGTACTGTTCTTGGATAACAAGAAGATTTATTGCACTGAAAGCAATAAATACAGCTACATTTGGGGACGCATGATTAACTAGACCTTAGGGAGCTGTTACAGATATATCTGCTGCCTCTGAAAACCAGAATATAACTCCTTGACTCCAACCTCATGAATAAAATGGGTGGAGAAAAGTAACATGAACATTAACACTTTCGGAACCTTTAGCTTATAAAACAGCTGGCTCTTTCTTTCCTGTCTTTAGGTTCACTAGATCCAAATGAGAAGCGAATTAAAAATTAACATTGATAAATGTTTTGCAAATGTGCCTGTATTGATGTCTGCTTCATATACTAATTTCTGTGCTGAATGCTATTTAGAATTCAGCTACAAAAATAAATGAATTACACGGTTGGGTTTAAATTACAGCTTGTTAATAGCTTCTACAGCAACAATTAAAATGTACTGATGGCATTTTGGAAGTGTTTTTATATCATTCCAGATTTAACTGCTTAAACTAACCTTTAATTATCCAAATACTTTCAACTCTATTGTAGAATTCTGCAATTACTGAAGTGGGAATTCAGCATCATCCTGACTTCATTCGGGCAATGTGCCTCGTTTCTTGCTACCTAGCTTTTTGAATTCTTTCGAACAAAACAGTTGTGTTTCGTTTTGTGAGGGGTTGACATCGTATTTACTCAAAGGGTTCAAATATACTTGCTACCTCAGAATCAGAAGACCGTGGGCTCAAGTGGTACTCTGGAAAATTGAAGTGCAATCCGATACAAAAAGCACAGTAATAGTAGCTGCTGGAAGTCGGAGAAAGTGCTGGAAACCCTCCGCAGGCAAGGTGGCACCTGTGGAGCCACAAACTTGGGTCAGCATTTCATCGACTAGAAGAGCTAACCTCTCTGCATAGTTGCTGCCTGGCCTTCTGACAATTTCCTTTATTTTCTGTTTGTGTTTTTGAGCTGGATCACTTTGGTCATGTTAGCTCGGCAACCGTGTTTAAAACGATCGATGAGCTCTCCCAGGAGGTGGCCTTGTGAGCTAGCTTTCAAGGTGGTGTCCTCCAGAACAATGTTCTGGCAGTGGTTGGAGATGATTTGAACTTGTTAAGTGGCCGATAAGGTGGTTTTCCGTGCAAAAGCACATGCGGGCAGTGTCCAAGACTAACAGGATACTACTGTGTAGACAAAAACACATTCTGCTTACCACACAAATGAATAATCTTGGGCAGAACCTTCCCAGCCCCAGAATGACGTGACACACAGTGAAAGATGTGGGAAATTTAGGTGAGATATCCAGAGGAGGCCTTCTCTACATTGAGACCAAAAAGTGTTGGACATTGAGAGGAGACTCATAGAATTCCGACAGTGCGGAAGCAGGCTATTCAGCCCAACAAGTTCATACCAACTCTCTGGACAGTATCTCACCCAGAGAATTCCCATGGCTAATCCAGCTGGCCTAGAGCAATTTAGCATGGCCAATCCACCTAACCTGCACATCTTTGGACTATGGAGGGAAACCAAAGCAGCCGGAGGAAACTCATTGGAATGAATTGATATTTCAAAAGGCACACAAAGGATTACATTTGTTATGCCACATGTGTATCACAAAGCCAAGTGCCTATGGATCCAATAATTTTAATCAATGTTTCCTGAAACGCTATGGACAAAGCTAGCAAAGGAATTGTTTAATTTCAAAGAGGGAATGTATTTAGTCCTGGTTGATGATTATTCACGATGGACTGAAGTAGCAAGACCTCAGTCAACCACAGCAGACTCAGTGATCAGTGCACTGAGAATGATAGATTTCTGAGAGAGCTAGTATCAGACAATGGACCTCAATTTGTGAATGAAGATACACAAACTTTGCTTTGGAGACAGGCATCAGTTAGGTGACAAGTTCTCCGCTGCTACCACAGTTGAACAAAAAGGCAGAAAGAGCAGTCAAAAAGGTGACGTCACTGATGAGTAAGAATCCAGACTGGAAATCAGCTCTACTCAGTTGCAGAGCAACACCATTGACTGATGGTTACTCGTCAGTGGAATTATTATTGGGGAGTAGTTTGAAAAGAAATGTATCAGTTTTAGAGTATAACATAAGTCTCTCAACACCCTGAGAAAGTAAAACAACTCAAGAAAAGCTGCTGGGAAAAGTGGGTTTGCAAGTTCCTCCATTGCCTTGCCCCTCCTGATCTCTGTAACTTCCTTCAGCCCTCAGTGTTATCTATGTTTCTCTAAACCTGTCCTCTCTGATTTCCTTTGTTCCACCACTCTTCACTGAGTCTTCAGACATTGCCACGAAGATCTTGACACTCCTTGAAGTTTACTTCCTTAACCAAGCTATTTACCTCAATATCTCCTGAAGTGGTTCAGTGTCAAATCTTGACTGATGGCGCTCCTGTGAAGTGCCTTAGGATATTTTACCATGTTGAAGGTGCTACGTAAATACAGGGCGTTGTTCCAGTTAGAAATTTGGCATGTGGCATTTTAATGAAATCTGGCTATTAGAGAATGACCAGACTTTCTTACTGCCTCTACATGACCTCACTGTTCACAACAGATATTCCCAATCAGGGATCAGAACCTATACCTATGTTTCACCAACAAAACAGTCTTGTTTGAGAATATTCAACATTGTGAGAGCTATTTAAATCAACAGTGAAATGTTATACATCCTCCTTGCATTTTTCATTCCGTGACTCCGTAAGATGTGGATGTAAGAACTGTTGCTTTTCCCCTACTTCTCCAATAATTCCTTGGAATAGAGGTGGCTCACTGGTTAGCACTGCTGCCTCACAGTACCAGTGACCCAGGTTCAATCCCATCCTCAGGCGATTGTCTGTGTGGAGTTTGCACATTCTCCCCGTGTTTGTATGGGTTTCCTCTGGGTGCTCCAGTTTCCTCCCACAGTCCAGAGATGTGCAGGATAGGTAGACTGGCCATGCTAAATTGTTTCATAGTGTCCAGGGATGTGCAGCTAGGTGGATTAGTCATGGGAAGTGCGGAGCTACAATGATAGGTTGGGGATGGGATGCTCTTCAGAGGGTCGGTGTGGATTTGTTGGGCTGAATGGCCTGCTGCTGCACTGTAGGGATCCTATGATTTACACAGGTCCAGGACTGAACTGTTCACCCTAAGTGGTCCTAGGAAGGGCTAAGATGAGCCTAGATATTGGAGGCTGATAGTGTTAGTGCCAACAGGAGCTACCTCAGGATCTTGGATTCAGTGACAAAGAGCCCATCTTAGCATCATTGATTGAATTTGTATTACTCCCCTTCTCCCAACTGTCACCCCTCTACCTCCAGCCAGTTCTTTTGTCTGTGGACATTATGAACATTTTATTGCTTAAACAGTTTCAGGCAGTGAAATGGAAGACGCCATGCTGAATGTGAATGCGACCGTGACAGTTCCTGAACGTTAGGCATACTACAGTATTTGGGCAATAGAATAGGATAATGGAAGAGCTCTCTCTAGCTGGAAGTTTGGCTGTTTTCTAACTTTCTGACCAACAGATCACCTCCCATCACATTTCACCAGAGGAAATCATTCAACCCCTCACATCTGTTCTGCCATTCAGATTGTGGCTGATGTACCCCCTCAAATCAATTTATTCTATAATGCTTCATATCGCACATCTGAAACAAAATAATCGCAGTTCGGAAAGTTGCAATATTGGTCAGGCAGGCACCATGCAAACTGAGCGGGACGGTGGCAGGTCCCTACATCAACCCAGAAGATCTGAATCCAAGTCCCACCTAGCACAGAGCTGTGTCTTGGCACGTATGGACAAGTTGATTGAACATGAACAGAAATGCAAATTGACAGTAGAATCCTTCACCAGAGGAAATCAATTTCCTTAAAATCACTCTATTAATTCCTTTAATTGTTTTAAGCACCATCATTAGATCACCTCCTGCTCTACTATAAAGGGGCTGCAAGCTTCGTCTAAGCAATCTGCTCTTATAATCTAACCTTTTCAGTCCCAGTATCATCATTCAGAATCTACGCTGCAGTTTGATGGAGGGATCACATCCTTCCTGAGGTGCAGTTTTCAGAACTAAATGCAACTACATGGGATACAACCAAGACGCTCTACAACTGTAACATTACACTCAAACCTTCTGAAAGAGATCAAGTGGAACATACTGGTAATTATTTTTGTACAGTTCCACTACCCTTTGGTGATGGTTTGGATATTTAAACCTCTCTGCTCCTCCACAGTTCCTCACATCTTGCCATTTAGCAAATACTCTAAGTTACCTTGCTTCGGTCACAGTTCCACACACTGAGTTCCATCTGCCATAGGTTCACTTCATCTATCAGTGACTCTTTGCAGCATTCTGGTCTTACACACTCCATTCACTTCATTTCACCCACACACTTAGACCCTCAGCTCCACTTTATGGTGAAATGTTCCTTCTGTTTTAAACGGCAACCAGTGACCTTGGTGTGAACAATTAAACGATATCAGTCTTTCTTCCAGCAACCTCTCAAAAAAAGCTAGGTGCTTGAAATCCACCTCAACCTTGGAGGATAAGCCGGCTGCTATTATACACAGCTTTTGATATTCAGTTCCATGTTATTCTTAATTTACCAAGCACTGAAGTTATGAGAATGTTTTCACTCTACAGTTTTACCTGGCTTTGTGTCTGCATTAAGCCGCACAGCAAGATATAAGCAGTGTGATCCTTTGAGATCTCACTCAGGGAGCACAGTGTAAGAAGGCAAGGCGAGGAGGAGATCTTATGCGTGTTGAAGCACAAGGTGCTGAGAGAGCAAGTGAGCAGCCCTGAGACACATTCTGAGGGTTGGGAGTCTATCCCTGTGTGCAAAATGTCCTTGCAGCAGCCTCACATTGAGAAAGATGCCAATGCACTCCAAAGTGCAGAATTATACAGCAAATAGGGTGGAAGATGTGCTATGAGGATGGAGAAGCTGGCATGTGGCAAATGCCATTGTCCATAGACATGGGGTGGGCAAAGTTGCTGCCTATGGAAGTATGCCCTGTGACATTGGTTCGAGCTACCCAAGATGGAGGCAAGTGTTGAGCTGAAGCTGCCAAGGTACCCACTCTGACTTCCATGTCGGAAATGGACGGTGTCTAGCCTCTATTTGGTGGGTGGAAGAACGCGTGTCTACATATCAGTGAGGCAAGATTAAATAACAATGGGGATGATAATGAACGATAATCCTTATTAATTGGACTGTTGCTGCTCACTAGCGCGGCATGGTGGGGTGGCTCAGTGGTTAGCACTGCTGCTTGTCAGTGCCAGGGAGCCAGGTTTGAGCCCAACCTCGGATGACTATGTGGAGTTTGCACATTCTCGCTGTGTCTGCATGGGTTTCCTCTGAGTGCTCTGGATTTCTCTCAGTCCAAAGATGTGCAGGTTAGCTAGATTGGCCATGCTAAATTCCTCTAGGCCTGATCGTGGTGCTGTTGCTCTGCACATTGTAATGTCTACTTCTCCACTAAAAGAGCAATCCTGTGGTCCAGTAGGATTGTAGCGACTTCACCCTTGTAATATCTAAATCTGTCACCTCCTCCAACCAGTCAGATTTCTCTTTACATCAATTTAAGTATAAGTATTCTATGGTCTTACATCAATAAATCTTCCACAATTGTCAAGTGGTACTTTTGACAGCACTGCCTTGGTCTGCTAGATCATGTTCCAGCCAGTCTCACAGACAGAGTTGCCTGATCTTCGTGCACACTGGTCTGATTTATGACCTGCTCAGATTTGTCTGAGTTTTCTCTTAGGTGCCAGTCAAGTATTGGCTATTGCCACAGGTTAAGACTGTACTTTTTCTACAAGAATAAGACCTTCGGTTTGTGCTTAATCCACTGCTGCTTTCAGGCATGCATACACTATTGCTTGTGCCTTGACTGGAGCATAGACCATCTATAGGTGTATCGTATAAGCTTAAACCTGAATGTTTGTGTGTAAAGAGTTATTTTCTTTCAATCCAATAATATTACCAAAAGCTTGTGATCTCTCTCAACACGTGCCATGAGGTAGTATGCAATCCTTTCATGTCCCCATGTAATTGCTCATGCTTCCCTCTTTAGGGTTATGTACTTCTGTATCAGCTTCCATCAAAACTCTCAATGTAAAACAGACTGGTTTTCATTTTCCTTCAGTTTGGACTTATTTAAGGACTGGTCATAGTCCTTTGGGTGATGCACCTGTGGGACAATAGGGAATAACCCTGGACTGTAATGAGCTAAAACATCAGTAGAAAATAACTTCGCTGTAATATTTTGCAAGTCTGTTCCTGACTCAAATGCCATTGCTGACCTGTTTTTACTTGTGCATTGAGTAAGATTGTCAAAGTTGGGGCTGAATTTCCACATTTGATTCACCATGCCTAGGAAGTGCTGTACATTACTGTGCACTTCAGTGCCAGGAATTCACTGATGGACTGTGTCTTCTGTGATGCCTTGTTTTTGGATAATGTGTCCAGGAAATGTGGTCATCGTTCTAGCGATTTGGCATTACTCTTGTTATGGACCAGCTCAAACTCCATCAAAATATTCAGAAGGTAGTCTAGCCTTTTCTTATTTTAAAGGTAAAGGTTAAGTTGAATAATTCCAACTTTCCTGTTGGAAAGCTTGAAAGAATAATAGTTACGGTAACTATTACTAATTAACTGTTCCAGTATAGTAACATCTCATAAGCACAGCCTCGGAAGAAGTCTAGTTTAGAAATAAGATTGTATCACATCTAATTTCAGTAGCAGACAGAGATCCCCCACCCCTGCAGCCCCAGGGGAAGGGGAAAAATAGCTTCCACTTCTTCAAGACCCAACCACAATTGCTGAACGTTAAAACTAAAACCGAGATTCTGTGGGAGCTTCACCCCCACCTCATTCAGGCTGCTTCTATTTTGCAACATTAAAATAAACCCCAAGGCCTCACAGACTGTTTACTCTAGTGGCTCTGGTGGACTGCTCCATATCTCTGCCTTAAAACGTCTCTTCAAAAAGAGCCATAGCATTGACTCTTAAAGTCATAGCATTGCCACACTCTTCTAATGTAAGCTCTGAGTTCTGTAGTCCCTTTGGTATGTCCCAAACCTCTCATCATGCTCTTTTTTTGTTTTACTATTCCCTAGGATGCCATTCATATGGCAAATGTTTCCTTTTTTGCCTACCAAGTTCGGGGTGGCATGGTGGCTCAGTGGTTAGCACTGCTGCCTCACAGTGCCAGGGGCCCAGGTTTGATTCCAGCCTTGGGCAACTGTGTGGAGTTTGCGCATTCTCCCCGTGTCTGGGTGCGCCAGCTTGCTCCCATAGTCCAAAGATATGCAGGTTAGGTGAATTGTCTATGCTAAATTGCGGAGAAAGTGAGGTCTGCAGATGCTGGAGATCAGAGCTGAAAATGTGTTGCTGGAAAAGCGCAGCAGGTCAGGCAGCATCCAGGGAACAGAAGAATCGACGTTTCGGGCATAAGCCCTTCTTCAGGAATGAGGAAATGTTCCTTTTGCAGGACCTTTTCTTTGTTCTGGATGTGATTAAGGTGTTGCTAATTTATAATATTCTCTGAAGTATTCCAACTGGCCACACTTAAACAACTCACGGACATTTGTTGCAATTGTGATTCTGCTTGGAGTTATGTCTTTTACAAGCTAATATGGTTGATGATTTCAATTTCTGCTCATTTAGTGTTTTGGCAGCCTTTCATAAGGGCGATGATGCCATCTTGGGGACTACCTGTCTAAACATCTCAGAAGAATCCTTGATGTTTCCTCACTGAACCTCCTAAGTTAAGGCCCTGAATTCTGCCAGCATAGTGAATTATATTGTCTGTTCCGATGTTAAATTTTCCTCACATTGAAGCTAGCCTGATAATTTCTCACTCCTCACATTGATTACTAACTAATTCATTCATCAAAGATCTGTACCCAAAACATCCTGCTAGACAATATAAATTCATTAAAAATGTTTATATCTCCCAGAGGCTGAGATTACTGATTAGATCTCACTTGTTCTATCAGTAAATTTCTTTTTGGGCTAAAGTACATGATGAATGCTATAATTATTGCGTCATATTTCAGATTGCTTTCTTCTGTGCTTTGACTTACCGGCACACCATCAGCTATTAGGCCTACAGTATGGAAGAATGACAGCAGATGGCTGACTTGATCGTGTTGCTCCTTCAAATGTCAGCCAAAAGGTGTTCTGTCGCAATGAAAGTGTTCCAACTTTTGGCCTTATTGTTGGCTTTCCATCTCTATGAAATAGTTTAGCCTGTGCAAGGCCTTTACTGGAACTGTCATCCCTATAGACAATCTCACTTGACTAGCCTGGGTGAGTACTTAAGTCTTTCCCTTTCTTAGTCAAAGTGGTCTGCTCCTGTGTTTTTCTTCTCTTTTTTAATACACTCATTGGATGAGGGCATCACTGGCAGGATTATGAGTCCAGGTCCCCTCGGACATTATCTGGGTCTTTGGATTAACAGTCTGGTAATAATCCCACTAGACCGTAACTTCCCTCCTTCTGAGTGTTGTTGATTTGTTGTTGATTTGTGGTTAGGCTTCAAAGTCTTTCAAAGTTCACATGCTAGCCTGACAAAGTGTTCCTGCTGTGTTGCCTTGTCTTCCGTGGTCTTTTTCCCTGCTTCTCATTTCTCGGTTTTCTTTCTCTCAAAGACTTCTGCTGTCTTTTCTGTGGCCCTTGGACTTTTATTTTTGAAATTTCAGATCTTTAGTAAGAAGGTGTTGTTATTTGCTTAGCTGCCCCCAAGCTTTACCTTGTGTCTGAAGTCAATACAGCTGTTTGCACGATGGGGGACCGGGGGTCTGAAGTAACTCGGGTTGTGGTGGTTGCCACAACTGTCCTTCAGGCTGCATGTTCCTTACCAATAGAATTAGAAATGGAATTAGCTTTATTGTCAAATGAGTGCAATGAAAAGTTTATAAGTTGCTAATTATAGTGGTATCTTAGATACAAAAGTACCTAGGAACAGCTTCTTCTGGTACAAGATTAGTTACAGAGTAACAATATTGCCAACGCAAGATGCTATCTTAGGAATAAAAGTACAATCCAAAAAGCAAATATCACAGTCTGTCTCCAAGGGCTCTTCACAAGAGACCAGTGCAGGGAGCCTCCATGTGGTTTGATTGCTGGCTGCTGCCACTGTCACATTAGTAAGGCTATTTCACTCCTTAGATGCTGTAAGATTCCTCAACTTAACTTCTACACATAGGTTATCAAATGAAGCTCCCCAGTGCGGTGTCTGAGACCTCTCTCTTCACTTGCTCATTCCGAATCAGTGTCTTCTCTCTTATTGATGTCACTCATGATATTAGCTATATCATCTTGATTTACCTGGCTCTCAGTTTGCCACAGTGACTACCCCATCTGCTACTGGTTGAATACCAATGCTGGGCACCACTTAAGGGGTTTAGTAAGTTTTGGGACAGGATGTCTATCCACAAACCATTGGGGATTGTCCACAAATTGCTGTCAGCTGGTAGGATATAATCTTCATAAACTCAATTTGGCTATTTGTAGATTTATATTCTTATATAATACTATTTGTTTTGAAAAAGGGAATAACTAAATGGCAACAGAGATGATATGCTTCTCTATGTGGCAAATCATGGAGGCTTCTCTTGTCCCTGGTGACCATGTGTACAGGAAATGTATCCAGTTGCAGTTACTGGGGAAGTACATATCAGAGCTGGAGCTGAGGATGAATTCACTGTGGAACATCTATGATGTTGAACAAGTCATGGATAGCAAGTTCGCTGAGGTGGTCAGGTTAAATCTGAACTTGCATGGATGGGCATGGGTGACCATCAGGAAGAGGAGGAGAAAGGGGCAGGTTGTGCAGGAGTCCTGTCTTGGCCATCCCCTTTTCTAACAGATATACCATTGTGGATAATGCTGGGAGAAATGGCTGTGCAGGGGAATGCAACAGCAACTATCTGGCACCAGGGTGGGTCTGCTGCATACGTGGGGACAAAGATGAATGGTCATCAGGGATTCAATGGTAGGGGAAACAACAGGGCTTTTGTGACTGAAAAAGAGACTCCAGTATGGTGTGTTGCCCCCTGGAGCCAGGTTCATTGATGGCACTGAATAGCTGCACTGAAGGGTGACAGCAAACATACAGGGATTGCCACCAACAGAAAGGGAGGAAGTCCTGAAAACAGAGCTTAGGGAGCTAAGAAGTACATTTAAGAACAGGATAATCTCTGTGTTGCCACAATCATAGAATCCCTACAGGATGGAAGTAGGCCATTCCGCCCATCAAGTCTACATCAACCTTCTGAAGAGCATCCCAGCCAGACCCATCCTTTCATTGTGCCTATATTCCCTATGGCTAATCCACCTAACTTACACATTCCTGTACACTATAGGCAATTTAGCATGGCGAATCCACCCAACTTGCACATGGACTGTGGTAGGAAACAGGAACACCTGGAGGAAATCCATGCAGACGTGGGGAGAATGTGCAAATTCCACATAGACAGTTGCCCGAGGGTAGAATCGAGCCTGGGTACCAGGCGCTGTGAGGTGGCAGTGCTAATTACAGAGCCACCTTGCTGCCCCGTTCCAGTAAGTATAGAAATGGGAGGTGAGTCCAAATGAATACATGCTGAAACGAGGGCTTTAGGTTTCTGGGACAATGGGAATGTTTTTGACGGAGGCAGATGGGTTGCACCTGAACCAGAATAGGTCCAATATCCTGTGGGGATGTTTGTTAGTGCTGCAGGGGAGGGTTTAAAGTAACTTGGAGCCCTGAGAGGGTAAAAGGATAAGTAGGGAAAGAATAGGGCTCCTTTAAGGACCACAGTGGTAATTGTGCATGGAGTCAGAGGACATAGGTAAGGTTCTAAATGAATATATTGCGTCAGTGTTCACCAGTGAGAGGAATGATGTCGGCATAGAGAGCAGGGAGAAGAGCAGTGATATATTTAAGAAATTAGCATTGATAGAGAGGGGTTCAGAGGGATCTGACACACTGACAAGTAGATAAATCACCAAGACTGGATGAAATGTATCCAGGCTGTTAGTTGAGGCAATTTCTCTGCCCACAGAGAGGTGCAAGAGGACTGGGGGATATTGTTATTCAGGAAGGGAGGAAGTGATAAACCAGGAAACTACAGGCCAGTCAATCTAACCTCAGTAATGGGGAAACTGTTGGAAATATGGGCGGCACGGTGGCAATGGGCGGCACGGTGGCACAGTGGTTAGCACTGCTGCCTCACAGCGCCTGAGACCCGGGTTCAATTCCCGCCTCAGGCGACAGACTGTGTGGAGTTTGCACGTTCTCCCCGTGTCTGCGTGGGTTTCCTCCGGGTGCTCCGGTTTCCTCCCACAGTCCAAAAGATGTGCAGGGTCAGGTGAATTGGCCATGCTAAATTGCCCGTAGTGTTAGGTAAGGGGTAAATGTAGGGGTATGGGGTGGGTTTCGCTTCGGCGGGTCGGTGTGGACTTGTTGGGCCGAAGGGCCTGTTTCCACACTGTAATGTAATCTAATCTAATCTAGTAATCTAATCTAATTCTGAGGGTCAGATTTATTGTGCACCTCAATGGGATTAATTAAAAACATTCAGCACACAATTTATTAAGGAGAGGCCATGTCTGACCAACTTGATTGGATTTTTCGAAGAGGTGACCAAGTGTATAGATGAGGGCAATGCTTTTGATGTAATCTTCTTGGAAATTTGGCAGATTGGATCGAGAATTGGCTGAGTGGCAGGAAGCAGAGGGTGATGGGGGTCAAGGGATATTTTTGCAACTGGAAGCCTGTGTCCAGTGGAATTCCGCAGTGTTAGGGCCCTTGTTGTTTGTTGTATATATAAATTATTTAGACTTGAATATGGGAAAGTTGATCAATAAGTCCATGGATGGTATGAAAATTACTCGGATGATAAATAATGAAGAAGAAAGCCCTAGACTGCAGGATATATGAGTGGTCTTGTCAGATGGGCTGATCAGTGGAAAATGGAATACAATCCTGACAAATTTGAGGTGATGCTCTTGGTCAGGACAGAGAACACTTCATGAATTGTAAGACCCTTAAAAGTACCGAGGATCTGAGCAACCTTGGAGCGCATGTCCATTGGTCTCTTAGGATAGCGGGACAGGTGCTTTCTTTTAGCCAAGGCATAGAGTTTAAGAGCAGAGAGGTTATGCTGGATGTGTAGAAAGAACTGGTAAGGCCACAGGTACAGTTATTGTGTGCAGTTCTTGTATCCACATTGTAGGATGGATGTGATTTCATTGGAGAGGGTGCAGAGGATATTTACTAGGATGTGGAGAGTTTTAGTTTCAAAGGATGATTGGACAGACTGGAGCAGAGGAAACTCAGAGGAGACATGATTGGGGTGTATAAAATTATGAGGGACATAGACAAGGTAGACAGTAAGGAATCTTTTCCCATTGGTCGAAGGATCAATGCGGTTAAGCAAAGTGGGGAAAATAGTTTTATGCAGAGTATGGTGGGAATCTGGAAATCTCTATGTGTAAGGGTAGTAGAGGCAGATATCCTCAAAACCATTTAAGAAGTATTTAGATGTGCACTTGTGATGCCAAGGCATGCAACAGTATGGAAAATGGGATTAGAATAATTAAGTAATTGTCTTTGACCAGCACAGAATCGATGGGCCAAAGGGTCTTTTTCTTGTTGTTGATCTCCATGACCCTATGATGAATTTTTCAGAAAGAAATTGCACCCAGCATGTTAGGTGATTGATTCTTCAGTGTATATCCTTCCTGTTAACCATAGTCATTACTGTGTTCTGAGGGCAGTCACTCACTGTAGCTAGGAAGAACGTGCCTGCGAGCATCTTTCTTAATGAGGAACGAGGATTTAGTTTGAGCATTCATTACCAAGAGTGCCTGTAAAAGCAATCAATCAGCGAAACAGCCCAGTCCACCTGTCAGTTGGGAGTGTTGTGTTCCAACATTGTTAAAGCATCAATCCAGCCACACAGAGACATATGCCCATCTCTATATTGACACACAATAAGGAATTCAACCCTTCTACGGTACCAACCTGCACCCCTCCCCCAACTCCATTAACCCCATAAAAATGATTTAATGCTCTCGAGACATTTGCCAGTTTCCCGCTCTAATTGCTTCGGGTGACAGAATTAAAGTATCTCATTCCCTTCGAACCAATTTCTGTGCAATCACTCAACAATGGAACAGGCCAATAGAAATGAGCAGTTAGACATCCCACATTGGAAACTGGAACACATGAACGTGTTGGTTGACCATGCCTCTTTCTGAAGGTGGTTTGTCACTTTAAAATGTTTCAAAAATGGGTTTTAAGAAGTGGGGTTTGGCATCCCTCTGATCTATGCTTTTAAATCGACAATGCTGTTGGGTTGGCTCTTATAACTTTAGTTAGTTCACACCCTGTCTAACACCCGCAATGGGGGAGGGAGAGTCCACTGTTGATACAACTGTCTGATATTTTACCTAATTTTTGATATGTTGATGGGTGGCATGGTGGCTCACAGCTTAGCACTGCTGCCTCACGGCGTCGGGGATCAGGGTTCGATTCCACCCTCGGGCGACTGTCTGTGCAGAGTTTGCACATTCTCCCCATGTCTGTGTAGGCTTCCTCCCACAGTCCAAAGATGTGCAGATTAGGTTGATTGGCCATGCTACGTTGTCCATAGTGTGCAGAGGTGTGTAGATTAGCCATGGAAAATGCAGGATTACAGGTTCAGGGGTGAGATGCTCCTTGGAGCAGTACAGTGGACTCATTGGGCTGAATAGCCTTCTTCCTCCTGTAGGATAGACTGAACTGTAATAGGAACTGTATAAAGCATAACTGTTGTTGATGGGACAGCCTAATGTGTAAATCGTATTATGGATAACAATTGATTGGCTGTAAGTGAGGACAGGATAAGGTTCTGTTCTACACCAAATGTTTTCTCATTATATGGAAGAAAGACTGAGTTTAGAAGACTGAGAGGGGATCTGATTGAGACATATAAGATTATTAAAGGATTGGACATTCTGGAGGCAGGAAACATGTTTCCACTGATGGGTGAGTGCCGAACCAGAGGACACAGCTTAAAAATACAGGGTAGACCATTTAGGACAGAGATGAGGAGAAACCTCTTCAACCAGAGAGTGGTGGCTGTGTGGAATGCTCTGCCCCAGAGGGCAGTGGAGGCCCAGTCTCTGGATTCATTTAAGAAAGAGTTGGATAGAGCTCCCAAGGATAGTGGAATCAAGGGTTATGGAGATAAGGCAGGAACAGGATACTGATTAAGGATGATCAGCCATGATCATATTGAATGGTGGTGCAGGCTCGAAGGGCAGAATGGCCTACTCCTGCATCTATTGTCTATTGTCTATAAAGTACATAACTGGGACACTGATAACAAGTTCAATGCATAACTTCAATGATTGGTGGTACAGATTAATTTGAATGAATATTTTGTGTAGTTGTAGCTATGTGCTTAGGGAATGAACTAGAAATCAATTTCTGGTATCCCCATGGAGATTGCTATTGATGTCACCACTGTTTAGCTGGACTGTTGGAGCACAGTGCTATGTTCCTGCCTCTAGGCTAGAAGATCCGGGTTCAAGTCTCATCTACTCTGGAAATGTGACACTCCAGGCCTGAACAGGTTGATTCACAAAACTTAGAATGAATGTTTTTTACAATTTGGATGAACAAGCAACAAGGAAGAAGTCACTCATGGGGGAATTGGATGTTTGTGGAAGTGTGAAAGTTTACCAAACTGCAAGCCATTAGAGTCGTTTGAAGATATATTACTAATGTTTCTAGTAGAAGACAGAGGGTGGTGGTGGAGGGTTGTTTTTCAGACTGGAGGCCTGTGACCATTGGAGTGCCACAAGGGTCGGTGCTGGGCCCTCTACTTTTTGCCATTTACATAAATTATTTGGATGTGAGCATAAGAGGTACAGTTAGTAAGTTTGCAGATGACACCAAAATTTGAGGTGTAGTGGACATCGAACAGGGTTACCTCAGATTACAACAGGATCTTGACCAGATGGGCCAATGGGCTGAGGAGTGGCAGATGGAGTTTAATTCAGATAAATGCGAGGTGCTGCACTTTGGGAAAGCAAATCTTAGCAGGACTTATGCACTTAACAGTAAGGTCCCAGAAAATGTTGCTAAACAAAGAGACCTTGGAGTGCAGGTTCATAGCCCCTTGAAAGTGGAGTCGCAGGTAGATAGGATAGTGAAGAAGGCGTTTGGTATGCTTTCCTTTATGGGTCAGAGTATTGAGTGCAGGAGTTGGGAGGTCATGTTGCGGCTGTACAGGACATTGGTTAGGCCACTGTTGGAATATTGCGTGCAATTCTGGTCTCCTTCCTATCGGATAGATGTTGTGAAACTTGAAAGGATTCAGAAAAGATTTACAAGGATGTTGCCAGGGTTGGAGGATCTGAGCTATAGGGAGAGGCTGAACAGGCTGGGGCTGTTTTCCCTGGAGCGTCGGAGGCTGAGGGGTGACCTTATAGAGGTTTACAAAATTATGAGGGGCATGGATAGGATAAATAGGCAAAGTCTTTTCCCTGGGGTCGGGGAGTCCAGAACTAGAGGGCATAGGTTTAGGGTGAGAGAGGAAAGATATAAAAGAGACCTAAGGGGCAACTTTTTCACGCAGAGGGTGGTACGTGTATGGAATGAGCTGCCAGAGGAAGTGGTAGAGGCTGGTACAATTGCAACAATTAAGAGGCATTTGGATGGGTATATGAATAGGAAGGGTTTGGAGGGATATGGGCTGGGTGCTGGCAGGTGGGACTAGATTGGGTTGGGATATCTGGTCGGCCTGGACGGGTTGGACCGAAGAGTCTGTTTCCATGCTGTACATCTCTATGACTCTATGAGATAGTCAGAAGGCTGGAGAGAGAGAGAGAGAGAGAGAGAGAGAGAGAGAGAGAAATGCAATGCTATGTGTGTACTGTATGGACTGATCACCAGTATTCTGCAGACTTTATCATTTCAGGCTTAAAATGAAATAGTTTGCAATGACCAGAGATGGAAGACAGCTGTCTAATAATGTTTACACGTGGACATATATACATACATGCACATTGCATACACATACTGACTCACAGAAGCACATTTGTGCACATAAGAACACAACTATTTGTATGTATGTACTCATGGGCAGTTATGAAGATGCAAATGGGGCAGGCGGATGTACCACACTTACACAATAGTTGTAACTGGTTGTCCATTGGTCTGCATGGTGAGGTCAACTACATCTCACCAACCACAGCTCCTGGCTGACATCAGCATATTGGGAGGACTGAATGTCCTTTCAGCAGCTAGGATTCAACACTTTATTGCTTATTTGAATATTTGGTATTGCATCTTCAAACGAAAAGATTAAGCTGTGGAAGTCAAATTTGATTTCAACCTAACCATGAAGTGAGATGGTTTAGTACACAATCAGAGTGTGAGGGAGCTGGGTTAACGTACAGTCGAGATATGGTCAGTAACAAAGGGTGCTTGGGGGAGGGCTGGCTGGCTGGCTGGCTGGCTGGCTGGCTGGCTGGCTGGCTGGCTGGCTGGCTGGCTGGCTGGCAAGCTAGATTAACATCAGGAGGGATACAGTCAGTAACACAAGGTGATGTGGGAGAGAAGTTACTGTGTGAAAGTATGAGGGAGCTGGATTAAAAATTAGAGAGATAAGTTGCTATAGTATCTCAGTATGAGGCTGTGAGTCAGCAATCCGAATTTAGATGGATCTCTACGTACACACTGAATAGCTCGATGCTTTTGTGTTGCTCCAACTGTAATTGAAGAAGTTCCTGGTCATTTCTGTGGTAATGAGTTTCGGTGGGGTGGTGTGGGATAGTCAAATAAGTATAACTTTCAGCCTCTTTAGCCCCCATTGAGAATGAAACAATTTGCAGCATGATCAAAGTTTCATTCATCTTTCTTTGGGCATGCTAAGAAGGAGGAATTGAAGTTTTCACAACCATCTTTAAAAAACTTCTTGCAGAGTGTCAGACTGCAGGAAATGTGGCAACCAATTTCTGCATACAGGAATGTGATGCTGCATTGTTGGATTTTTGTGTTGTTGATTGATGGATGAACATTATCCAGGTTACTGAGATAATGCTTGAGATCCTGCCTTGAAATATTTTACATTTGACGTTTGAACCACATAGTGGAATGGTCAAATATTTGGGTAAGTCAGTCAGACCAAGTGGAATCTTTGGGAGGCTGCTAAATGAACTCAATTCTTTCAATTGGTAAGGCAGTAATTGTACAAGAATTACACTGTCTAGTGAACTTTACTTGAAAATGAAGCAAGCAAATCAGGAAAGCACATGCTTTCACCTTTATGCAATTTCTAAAACTGAAGTCCTCACCATCTCAGACTTTCCTCCAAGGATTCTTCCCAAATCATTGAACAAACCATTAAATAGAAATATCTTGCTACACAATCTGCTTCCCTTTGCGGTCACTTAAGCCACAAGTTTGAAATGATGAAAAATGCCTTGCCCTGTGAATTAAGAATGCAGGTTAGAAGGCCCTTCATCTGAAACACTTTGGGCAAGAACGAACAAAGTGAAATCTAGAGCTTCCTCAAGGCTGGTGTTACTCAAAGAGGCAGTTTTCCCAACCTCTCCGAGGTACGGATGCATTGAAAATAAAATAAAATGCATCAGACTTTCACTGAGGGAAAGTTGTTGATGGTTGCCTAATGTTCAGCACCATTCATGACTCCTTCGATACTGTAGCAGTCTGTGTTCAAATGCAACAACACCTGGTCAATATCCAGGTTTGGGCTGACAAGTGGCAAGTAACTAGCCCCATATGCAACGATGATTTCCAATGAGAGAAAGTCTAACCATCACTCCTTGATGTTCAGTGGCATTACCTTCGCTGTATCAACATTCTGGTGATTACCAATTGACCAGATTCTGAACTGGACTAGCCACATAAATACTGTGGCAACAAGAGCAGGTCAGAGGCTAGGAATCTTGCAGTGACTGACTCAAGTCCTGATCACTGTTTCCTCTAATGTTCTTACCAACTGTGTGGACTCTGCATGATAGTGACTTCCATCAATGCCATGATAATGGTACTGAAGCTGATCACCATGTATGGATCCTCAGAGTGCATGTTGCTCCTCTTTCCTCAAAGCCTGTCCACTATCTACAAGATACATATAAGGAGCATGGTGGGATACCATCACTCCCAGCTCCCAGATGAGTGAAACTCTAAAAACACTTCAGAAGTGTGACACCATCCAGGACAAGCAGCCCACTTGATTGACACCATGTATGCTACTGTCAACACTCTCTCCACCAATGCTCAGTAGTGACAATGTGTGCCATCTACAAGATGCACTGCCAAACTTTATCAAGGCTCCTGAGACATTTTCCAAACCCACAATATCTACCACTGAGAAGGACAAAGACAACAGACTGCAAATTCCCCTCCAAGCCATTGCCTGACTTTGAACTCCTCTGTGGCTGAGTCAAAATCCCTGAAATACCCTCCATAACCATGCAGCGTGGTATACCTACACTCCAAGGATTCCTGCGATTCAAGAAGCCTGCTCATAACCAGCTTCTCTGGGGCCACTAAGGATAGGCAATAAATGCTGACCTAGCCAGCAATACCTACATCCCCATGAATGAAAAGATTAACTTGGGCAATGACAGTTTGCTTGGACCTACCCACTGTGTATTGTCTCTCATCTCCTCACAATGGGCACAATCGCAGTGAGATAACTGAGACCCCCGGAACAATTGTGTAGAATAAAGAAGCACATAGGTTTCATCCACCTATTTATGGGTAGACAGGTTGAAAGTGGAAGTGATTCCCCAACACACAAAGTCGTTGATAGTCAGGGTGTTGCAGTTTGCCTGTCATTAGTCATGTGGTATCTGGAAATGGTTTTGAAAGAGCTAATGGTTGTGCTATGCTGAGCTCCACCCAGTCAGATGGTGTCACACAGCCTCTGGGTGAAGAATGGGTTTGTGTCCTATTGGAGACACAAAGGTGTCACCTATCTTTTGTTAGTAACAGTTCATAGGCCTAAGAGTGAACAAAGAGTGTAGTGCTGGAAAACACAGCAGGTCAGGCAGTATCTGAGGAACAGGAGCAGGAGAATGATTCCTGATGAAGGGCTTATGTCCGAAACATTGATTCTCCTGCTGCTTGGATGCTGCCTGACCGGCTGTGCTTTTCCAGCACTACATTCTCAGCTCTGATCTCTAGCATCTGCAGTCCTCACTTTCTCTTAAGAGTTAATGTAATCTGTATATAGGTACTAAAGTGCAGTAAATCATACCTTCTTGTCAAAGACAAGAGGGTCTTCAGACGAGATTTATTTGTGATCCATCTTCCAGCATAGGTTACTGAAGAGCCCCTGAGATTAATATATGAAGAAGGATTCCTGGCAGCACTTTAGCATTATGCTTCCTACCAAATGGTGCCAATGGTGGACATCGGTGCCTAACACAATGAGTAGCCCCACCTTAATGTGATGGCACATGATCCCTTACTCATCAAGGAGAATGTTGCCCACACTTTGGAGTGAAATCAGAGTGCCCCTTTTCCACACTGAGGGAAGCAGGGATCTGGAACTCTCCCCCGAAATATATCCGTTCCTTTGTATCGGCTTGTAACCGTTGGACTTCAGAGGAATAAGAGGAGACTTGATTGAAGATCCTGAGGTGGATGTGGACGGGATGTTTCTTCCTGTGGGAGAACCTAGAACTAGGGGTCGATGTTAAAAACATTAGGGGCTGCCCATGTAAAGCAGAGATGAGGCAAAATATTTCATTTGAAGGTCCTGTGTCTTTGGAGCTCTCTTTCTGAAAAGGTGGTGAAAGCAGAGGTCTTTAATATTTTTATGGTTGAGATGAATTCTTGTTAAGCAAGATGAGGTGTTGGGGGGATTGGTGAAAGGTTATCAGGTGAAGTGAGAATACAAATTTGAGGTGACAATGGGATCAGACATGATCAGGCATGAGGCCTGAATAGCCCACTCCTGCTCCCACTTCATATGTGCTGGTGCCCTGTTTAAGATTTATACTAAGGTTACCAAAAACAGAAAATCTGGTTAATTACCCCATTGCTGTGATCATACTGGCTGCCATACTTGCCTACATTCTGACATGGCGTTATTAGCTGCATGTATGCTAATCGTTAGGTGCATCATTGGTTTGAATTGAATCCCACTGAAACATGTCTCTGTACCTAATGCAAGTAATTAATAAATCTTCATTAGTTTCCATTAGTCTGGTTTCGAGTCCTCATCTGTCAGCCATGTCTGTAATCAGGCTGTGATATTTAAACCATGGTGACTTTCTACATAACTGCTTAGTTGGCTACAAAGCATCTTGGGACAGGCGAAGCTTGTGAAAATGAAATTAGTCTTTTATTTTCTCTTTCGCGTTGTGCACACAAAATGTACTATGATGATAGATCCTGTTCTAAATGCTCCTTTTGTCAGATTACAGCAAGTGCTTTTCAATCACCAAATACTTCAAGAACTGCATGCCCCAGCAAAACAGGACTGTAATGATCAGCTGTCAGGGACAGTGTATCGTTGAAACTTTATTGCTGGAACAGCACAGCAGGTCAGGCAGCATCCAGGGAACAGGAGATTCGACGTTTCGGGCACAGGCCCTTCTTCAGGAATGAGCCCGAAGAAGGGCCTGAAGAAGGGCCTGTGCCCGAAACGTCGAATCTCCTGTTCCCTGGATGCTGCCTGACCTGCTGTGCTGTTCCAGCAATAAAGTTTCAACTTTGATCTCCAGCATCTGCAGACCTCACTTTCTCCCAGGGACAGTGTATCACCAAGTGCCTCAGCTTTCTAGAATTGGAATTTGGGTTTAGGACATTAAAGGAAGTTTACACCTCAAAACCAGATTATCTGTTCTTCATCATGCACAAACATCAAAGTGAAAAGAAACTGCAATTAGAGGTTTCCAATTGAAGAGAGTAAACCAGATATAGACCATCAGATGGTCCTGATGAAGGGCTTTTGCCCGAAATGTCAATTTTTCCTGCTCTTCAGATACTGCCTGACCTGCTGTGTTTTTCCAGAACCACTCTAATCTTGACTCTAATCTTCAGCATCTGCAATATCCACTTCTGCCTACATATAGACCACCAGCTGACTCCCCTCAGCTCCAAATGACTTGGTAGAACATTCAGAGCTGTTTTTAAAAACATCAATCCCAGTTATTGACTCAGACAGCAGTGAGCCCTAAGGGACTTTCCAAGCTTAAAACATTCAGACTGCAGACAGTACTTACTCCTCCAATTTGGCTGGGTGATGTTATCCACTGAGATGTGTCCTTGGGATTTTGAATTCAATGTCTGCAACTGATGTTGATGTCAGCACACTGTATCTCTAAACTGAGATTGCTTACATAAATATGTTGATTTCTTTATGTGCAATGAAGCTTGCAAGTTGACCACTATAGCTCCTGCTATACTCTACCACCTCATGGAAAACTATTAAAGATTTTCTTCTTTAATTTCAATCTTCAACATATTTTAAAATTTCTTTTTTTTCTCTCTGTTGTAAATATTGGTACTAGAAAATACTCCAATTGCCAGAATCTTTCAGCTTTTCTCACTCCCTTCTCTCAAACCTTTATAGTCAGCTGGCTATAAACGTCTCCCCATTACTTTTGCTGTGACATTATGAGATAATGACATGATAGGTGATGATCCTCAACTAGCGTGATGTGATGCGTATGTTAGCTCCCCTTAAATAAGGATGAGATGTTGGTCATGGAGTGCTGAAAAATATACTTTGCTTTTATTACAGCAGTTGGTACCTACATCTGTACATTACAATGACACACTTGCACGTCTGGACTCAAGCTGGGCAATTCAGATGCACTTCTGCAAGCTTCCCACAGCATGCCATGCTGTAAGAGAACAGAGCTCTGTAAGATGGAGACTGCATGTTTTAATAACATTGTTGCACTTGAACATAGAACATAGAACAATACAGCACAGAACAGGCCCTTCGGCCCACGATGTTGTGCCGAACATTTGTCCTAGATTAAGCACCCATCCATGTACCTATCCAATTGCCGCTTAAAGGTCACCAAAGATTCTGACTCTACCACTCCCACAGGCAGCACATTCCATGCCCCCACCACTCTCTGGGTAAAGAACCCACCCCTGACATCTCCCCTATACCTTCCACCCTTCACCTTAAATTTATGTCCCGTTTTAACACTCTGTTGTACCGGGGAAAAAGTCTCTGACTGTCTACTCTATCTATTCCTCTGATCATCTTATAAACCTCTATCAAGTCACCCCTCATCCTTCGCCGTTCCAACGAGAAAAGGCCTAGCACTCTCAACCTATCCTCGTAAGACCTATTCTCCATTCCAGGCAACATCCTGGTAAATCTTCTCTGCACCCTCTCCAAAGCTTCCACATCTTTCCTAAAGTGAGGCGACCAGAACTGCACACAGTACTCCAAATGTGGCCTAACCAAAGTCCTGTACAGTTGCAACATCACTTCACGACTCTTGAATTCAATCCCTCTGCTAATGAACGCTAATACACCATAGGCCTTCTTACAAGCTCTATCCACCTGAGTGGCAACTTTCAAAGAACTCAGAACGTCACACAACAATAAGCCAAGGTTCCTAAAGGGTCTACAGACTTTATCTTAAATGTGACCATCCCCTAATTCAAGGATCAGGGCCCTCATCACATCAGCTGTCTACCATTCTGTCACAACTGATATATATGCTGTAACCATAGTTACTCTCTTCAAATAGTTACTGTGTGTTGACAGTTACTCTGTACTGTTAGTTACTCTGTACTGATGGTTACCTTGAACTGATAGATACGCTGGGTTGATTGATGTTCAACACTGATAATTTTGATACTCTGTACTGACAGGTAGTCTATATTGAAAATACTCTGGGCTGATAAGTATTCTGTACTGATAGTATTGATAGTTACTCTGTACTGGTAGGAGCAACATTTACTTTGTACTGTTAGATATCATGTACTTACAGATACTCTGTGCTGATTGATATTCAGCACTGATAGCCTTGTTAGTTACTCTGTACGGATAGATTTCCTGCACTGATATTTACTCGGTGTTGATAGGTACACTATACTGATAGTTTTCTTTCACTAATTCCGTTTACTAAGAACTGCAGTACATTTGCAGAGTGTTTTTCATCTCCTCGTGATTGCTGAGCTCTTGCTCATTGGGTGAGTTGGTATGGGGTAATGAGGGGTCATGGCAGAAGATGTGGGAGTGAGGAGATGAACATGGTAATGGCTAGAGAGAGCCTAACTGTTTTGACATCATTTGGGATCAAGTCACTGAGAGGGGCTTTCCAAGTAGCCCACCTTAACACTCTCCTGTTCCTGTGTCCTCTTGGCACCTACATCTGGGTCGGCAGACCTGACCCCATCCTGCAAGCCACCCACAACCTCCCTCAAATAATTCGCAAACCTGTTTTGCTGAGGTGGCTTGGTGATTTGGGAAATTTCTTGACTCAAGTTATCTGCATAAATATCCAAAATCTGTTCCCAAAATTGACTTTGTTCTGTTATTTCGTTTGTACTTACAGTTACCCTGTACAGCACTCCTTTACAACTACCCTGTACAACACAGTTATTACTCTCAGCTGCCTGAGGAAGGAGCAGGGAAGCTTGTGGTTTCAAATAAATCTATTGGTCTATAACCCGGGTGTCATGTGATTTTTGACACTGCTGATGAACAATGTGTACTATAGTATCTATCAATACAGACTATGCTTTAGAAAATAGCCTTTATTGATAGATACCATGTACTGGCTAGTTAATCTTTACTAATACTATAATGATAGGAAACACAAGGCTACGCAACAGTTCATAAAACTGAACATTGAGAATCTGTTTACTGCAAGGATAATGAAACACAAAAGTAGGGGAGTTTTACTCCAGCCACATGGAGGCTGGTGGAACAACAGCTGTAGTACTATCTACAGTCTTGACTTCCTCATTTGCAAAGGGACAGAGAAGATTCACCTGATTCATTCCTGGGATGAAGAGCTCATCTTATGAGGAAAGGTTAAACCAATTGACATTTAGAAGAATCTGAGGTGATCTTGTTGAAGTATGTGAGATCCTTGGAGGGACTTGATAGGATGGATACAGGGCTTTTCTTCTCGTGTGAGGACACTAGAACTATGTGACAGAAATTAGGAACATAGGAAACTAGAAGCAGGCTACCGAGCCTGCTCCTCGATTCAATGCTATCATTGCTGATGAAACATGTCAATGTCTTTCATCCATATAATCCCCATAACCCTTTATGTCATTGTTAATCTGAAATCCAACAACTTCTACTTTAGGTGTACACAAAGACTAAGCTTCCACAGCCCTCTGTGGTAAAGAACTCCAAAGATTGACCACGTTATGATAAAGAGAATTCCCCTCATCTTGATTCTAAATGTCATCCCCCTTATTTTTAAATTGTACTCCCTGCAAATTCTCTAACCAGGAGAAACATCTTATCTGCATCGACCCTATCTATTCCTTGAAGTATTTTGTAGGCATCAATGAGATCACTTCTCATTCTTTGGAACTCTAAGGAATATTGTCTCAATTTGCCCAATCTCTCTCCATACGACAGTTCTGTCATCCCAAGAACAAGTCTGGTGAACCTTTGTTGCACTACCTCTATGGCAATAATATCCTTTCTAAGTTAAAGAGAGCAAGACTCCACACAACAATCCACATACTATCTAAGCAGCTTCTATGCATTTAAAGCAAGACTTCTCTACCATGTAGTCAAATTCTCAAAATTAAGAATAAGAGATATCCCTTTTAAGGGAGAACTGAGGAGAAATATTTTCCCTGAGAGGATTGTTAGTTTCTGAAATTCTGTTCCCCAGAAAGTGGGCGAGGCTGGATCGGAGCTTACTTGTGGCTGAGTTGTGTAGATTTTTCATTGGTGATGGAGTCAAGGATTACAAGAGGGGAAGACAGGAGAGTGGATTTGAGACCTCAATCAGATCAGACATGACCAGAATGAATGGTGGAACAGGCTCAAAGGGCCGAATGGCCTACTCCACCACCTACTTCTGATGGTTCTTTTAAAACTGGAATCAAAGAGTAGATCAATCAGTAGCTGGAAGGGAGCTGGAGTTAGCTTTTATGTGGGACAAACTACTAACAATTTTTCTTCTCTGTTATGCACGAATATTCATAGATATTTACAATATTTTAATGTTTAATAATCTTTTGAAGGTGCCGAGGATGGATGCCATGAATTCTAAATTGATTGTTAAACACTGAGGTTGTGTTTTCCAATGGCAAATATTGATACAAAAACATGACGACAATTTGTGACAAGACGTTGGCCTGTGTAAGAATTTGAATATTGTGGCAAATGTAATAAATTATCCACAAGCGATGTCAGAGCTGAACGACTGTATATCTTTTAGCTTTTTATGTTGGGTTAAATTACCTGACACTATCAATATCAGTCATTACTGGGAGCTACGCATAATCTCACTGAAATGTTGTCAAATATAAATATTGTTTCTCAGACTGGAAGCTTGAGACCAAAAGTATCGGCATTGTGTCCACTTTTGTTTGTCATTTATATAAAAAATTGGGATGAGAATAAACCTTGTTAGTAAATTTGTGGATGACACCAAAATTGAGACCTAGGGGTTCAGGTCTATAATTCTTTGAAATTTGCATCGCAGATAGACAGGATGGTTAAGAAGGCATTTAGCACATGTGCTTTCATTGCTCAGACCTTTGAGCACAGAAGTTGGGACATCATATTGAGGATATACAGGGTGTTGGTGTGTACTGTGTGCTGTTCAGGTCGCCCTGCTATAGGAAGGGATTTATTAAATGGGAGAGAGTTCAGAAAAGATTCACCAGCATGTTGCCAGGAATGGAGTGTTTGAGATGAATGACAAGGGTCTTTTCTTTAAGATGGGAGAGTTCAAAACTTGGGGACGTACTTTTAAGGTGAGTGGAAACAAGTTTAGAAAGGACGTGAGTGGCAACTTTGTGTAAAAAGAGAGTGGTTCGCGTATGGAATGAACTGCCAGAGAAAGTGATGGATGCAGGTACAGCTACACTGTTTAAAAGACATTTGGATAAATTCATGAATAGGCACGTTTTGGAGGAATATGGGCCAGCACAGGTGGGACTAGTTTAGATTGGGAATATGGTCGGTGTGGACTGGTTGGACTGAAGGATCTGCTTCAGCGCTGTATGACTCTATGACTCGACTTATATTTGTTTGCAATAGTTGTTGCTTAACTGCAGGTTGAACCTCAGAATTACATAACTGTCACATCAATCTACAAAGTACAGAGGCTGCCTTCAAATATACACAGAGAGTTCCGTCATTAGGCTTCCCTGGTAACAACACAAAGCCATCATTACAAGGGGTGAGTCTATATTTTCCATTCAGTGTTGTTTTGGCATCCTGCTCAAAATAATGGGACATCGTTGACACTAAAATAATGCAGATTAATTCCTACACCAGGAACTTGAACACAGAATCTGATACCTCAGTACAATAATGAAAGATTGCTGCACTCTTAGAGTAGAAATGAAACTGAGGCCCCAACTGCCTTCTCTGGTAGATCCAAAAGATCCCATGGGATCATTTGAAGATAAGAGAGCAAGATCTACCCATTGTTCTGGCCAAGATTTATTGCTTAGACAACACCACTAAAAAGAGATTAATTGACCATTACCACACTGCTGGATCATGCTATGGCCCACTTGAAACCACATCTTCTTCACTACAACAGTGTCTGCACTTCAACATTTCTTTATTGACTGTCATGACAACCATCTGATGAAGAAGCCCAGAAAGCTAGTGCCACCAAATAAACCTGTTGGACTATAACCAGGAGTTGTGAGATTTTTAACTTTATTGACTGTAGATGTCTTTGAGATATCCTAAATCACGAAAAGCACTAGAGAAATGCAGATTCTTTCTTTTTTATCCTCCTCGTTATCTTCCTCCTTTCCCATCAAACTCTCTGTACCTCCAGCTCTGGCGTCCTGAATAGCCATCCTCAATCTTCATTACGGCTGCCCCATCACTGCCTGGATTCACAACTTTCTGTGAAACCAAGTCCTTTTACCAATCTTTTGGGCTTTGCTTGTAGGCCACAGATTCAGCTTTAGCTTACTGGAGCACCTCCTGCTGAATAATAACCAGGAGGAGAGGAAGCGGGCAGCAGATGCTTTCCTGATCAAGCTGTTTGTGATCAACCTGTCCAACAGAACTGCCAACAACTGCAGCCCCAATTCTCCATTCATTACCAGTTCTCCTTTTCGTAGAGATGCTAATCTGAGGGCCTGTTTCCCTGGTTAGGTAGATGCAACAGACCCCATGGGCATCAGTGGAAGAGGAGCACATTGATGTTGTCCCCAGTGTTCTGGTAGAACAGCAATCCCCCAATCAACAGAGTCACACAATTAATCAGTGGATAGCAGAAGTGCCGCAATGTAGATGGAGGCCATTCAGCCCATCGTGTTTGTACAGCTCTTGAAATAAGTTATCATTACCTGATGCTTCCTCCATATTATCCTTGCACATTATTTCTACCTGAGTAATCATGCAATGACCTATCTATCGCCTCAATTGAATCTATTTCCACTGTTCTTCACACAGTGCATTTCATACCATAACTACTCGCTGATCTCCTCATGTTACTTTTCCTCAGAGTCATGGAGTCCTCTCATAAGTCATTTTAAATCTGTTTTACAAGCAGTTACAGTTTCTCCTTGTCCATTCTATCCAGCATCCCTCTTGATTTTGAAAACCTCCATTAGATCTCCTCTCAACCTTTTTCTCTCCAAGGAAGAACAGTCCCAACTTCTTCAATCTATCCTCATCACTGAAGTTTCTCATCCTGGGAATCATTCCTCGAAATCTCCTTTACACTCTGTTCATTGTATTCACATCCTTCCTATAGTGTGGAGCCTAGAGCTGTACCCAGTACTCCTGCTGAGGTCTGACAAGCATCTTATACTATTCAACATCACAAAGAGACAAAGAATATCCTGTCATTTTCACTAGTTCATAACTGTAGATGGGATACAGATGGTGTTCTGTGATGGTGATAGAACAAAAACAGAAGCAGAAATCTCGCCCCTCAGCATCAATGATAATGGCTTGAGGACAGTGCAAAATGAGAACACTAACCAAACCATGTCTTTCTCTGTATAACGGCCAACCAGTCAACATTATGCACTTGCTTGACATCTGGCTTATCAGTGGCCATGCCTTTCCTAATGCAGGGCTATCCCATTGTTTTCAGAATGGCTAGTGAAAGGCTGCTGACTGTCAAGAGGTGGTGGGGCGACAGAAACCCTGCAGATGAGTTCATAGGAGACCCTCCGCCAATCCTGGGACTGCAGGATCCAGGTTTGGTCTGCATCATCCTGGCATGGAAAGCAGTAATCTGGACTGGCCAGGCAACAGGCACGGGCTGGGGTAGAGTGACAGAGGAGGGAGAGTGAATGCTGTCATCCTAGTGCTTATGTTCTACAGGACCTGTGCTACCTCCTCAGAATGGTGCCTCCTTATCCTCATAACCTATTGAAGATGCTCTGCTCCCCTGCAATCTGTTTTGAACACTGACATCCAAGAATGAGATGGTGTCAGTCTGTGCTAGCAATGCAGTGTGTAGCGAGATCTGAGCATTTTGTTATTGTGCCCTCTCTGCTGCTGTCTCAGTTCGGGAATAAAGTTAGTATACTCGTGCTGGTCAGCACGTGTTAGCGCAACACACAACAGCAGTGAGTTGACATTGGCACTGCAGAGAAATGGTGCTGAGTGGTTACTGTTCAAACCCTGATACAGAAGCTGAGAGATTGGCCGCCAGATGCTGCAGCATGCTTGACTTTACAAATGTGTTCATGCTGGAAAGGGTGAACTCTGAGCTATGACAGAGCACAAGCTTTGTGACAAGCTTCCTACTACATTAAGGATTTAATTATCCATACCCACTAGCCATTCCCCATAGCTCATCTCCATCAAGGCCCTCGTCGTAGTTCTCTGGAGCAGAAACATGTGTGACCTCAGTCTCCAGTGGTCTGGTACCTGTCTACCTTTGCCTGCTTGCCCTGGTTGTAGCCTACTCTTGTCCAGTATCTCACCATGTGTTGATCCAGAACGTACTTGTCCTCCAAACTACATACTATGTCGATGTCTGAGCTTGTGGTGAGGAGTATGAGACTGAGTGACCCGTCTCATCATCACCATCATTGCCGTCTTCCTGCCCTTTTGACCGATTGCTGTGCCATCACTGCCTGGCATGCTGACAGGTCTTGCGTATCTAAAATGGACAAGGGCACATGGGTGGGCTGTGCTGAGGAGGTTAGGGGGGGCTATGTGAGAAACAAGAGGCTGATGCCATCTGCAGCTTGTAAAGCCAAGGGACTGTGGGATGGAGCAAAAGCATTCTGTAATGCAGGAGGGGGAGGGGCAGCATGATCATGACTGGAGCAGATGCCGAAGACAATCCTACAGCTGACTCCAAGCTGGAGGTAGAACACAGCAGGCAGACAGCAATCTTGAAGAGGGGGATTTGTTGGAATGCCCCTGCCAGCTAAGTGCTGCCCCTTCTGGTTATGTGCCCCCTTGACCTGTGGAAGTGATTTGCATATGCCTGTGAGTGTGGTGCAATTTGTTTGGGTGATGAGGCCCCCATGGTTGAATGCTGAAAATGTGTTGCTGGAAAAGCGCAGCAGGTCAGGCAGCATCCAAGGAGCAGGAGAATTGACGTTTCGGGCATGAGCCCTTCTTCAGGAATGAGGAAAGTGTGTCCAGCAGGCTAAGATAAAAGGTATGCAGGAGGGACTTGGGGGAGGGGCATTGGAAATGCGATAGGTGGAAGGAGGTCAAGGTGAGGGTGATAGGCCGGGTGTCAGGTTGGCACTAGGACACCTCTGGGACACCTGGACCAACCAACACAACCACCCCGTGGCTCAACACTTCAACTCCCCCTCCCACTCCACCAAGGACATGCAGGTCCTTGGACTCCTCCATCGCCAGACCATAGCAACATGACGGTTGGAGGAAGAGCGCCTCATCTTCCGCCTAGGAACCCTCCAACCACAAGGGATGAACTCAGATTTCTCCAGTTTTCTCATTTCCCCTCCCCCCACCTTGTCTCAGTCAAATCCCTCGAACTCAGCACCACCTTCCTAACCTGCAATCTTCTTCCTGACCTCTCCGCCCCCACCCCCAATCCGGCCTATCACCCTCATCTTGACCTCCTTCCACCTATCGCATTTCCAACGCCCCTCCCCCAAGTCCCTCCTCCCTACCTTTTATCTTAGCCTGCTGGACATACTTTCCTCATTCCTGAAGAAGGGCTCATGCCCGAAACGTCGATTCTCCTGCTCCTTGGATGCTGCCTGACCTGCTGCGCTTTTCCAGCAACACATTTTCAGCTCTGATCTCCAGCATCTGCAGTCCTCACTTTCTCCCCCAAGGTTGAATACCTGGCAGTGCGTGAAAGCTGGATGATATGAGAATGGGGCTTGGACCTTTGCTAAGTTATTAGGTGTGGGTCTTGATTGCCAGGACTGTGATGCAATGTTCAATTTGTGAGGGTAGTGGAGGAATAGGTGTGATAGAGTTTTTGAAGATGCCGTCACTGACCGTGACCACTCGCGGAGGATGATTGCAGTGTGGTTATGACTCCCGGCTTGTGCTTTGGAGGCCCAGGTTCAATCTAAAATACTTACAAACAAAGATTCTGTCTCAGGTATGAATATTTCCAACTAATGGCCGGGAATCCTTCAAGATTGCTGTCTACTTGCTGTGTTCTGCCTCCAGCTTGGAGTCAGCTGTAGGATTGTCTTCAGCATCTGCTCCAGCCATGGTCATGCCCCCCCCCCCCACCCCCAATGTGATCTTGTTCTATCCCTTGACTATTTCACCACACCACCAACCCCCCCCTACCCTGCTGAGGAACACAGCCACTAGCAGCATACTTGGCACTGGCTGAATGTTGCAATCATTTCAACAACCTGACAGTGCCAAGTCTGCATGCTGCTTGTCTCCATCAGAAATAAGCGGTGCAATTTAATCACACACCATAATTCGAAGCTCCACTTTTTAGCGGTGATGGAGTTTTGAGCAGTAATCTCTCCCTTTCTGGCTAGAGTTCTCTTTCCCTAAGCCTCAGTAAAGCCTGTGGCATTTCTGATCAATTCATTGTGCGAGGAATCTAGAATGGAATCATTTGAATGTGTGTTTGGAGCTAAGGCTCCCTTTAATGCAGCTTTTGTCTCGGTGTAGTATCATATTGTGAGTGTGAAGTCAGTGCTAGATCGTTAGTATGTCACTCAAATGTTATTTCTTATAGAGTCCGTATAATAAATAAGCTGATGGCTTGCTTCTCTAATTGATGAGCATGATACTGGGAGCATTTTAATCCCTTCTCGCGCATTCACAGTCTGCCTCCTGGAAGATAGTGCAGGATTACTGTATTCTCTCTATTACTAATGCTGCCTACTTCACCTTTGTAATGTGACCCACCTTCACTGGTCCTTCTGTTGAAACCCTCATCCGGATGTTACTTATAATTGGATGTTTCTATGCAGTCCCTATCCAGCCACACGTAGTCCACCCTTCATAAACACCCAGTCATCCAAAACTCTGCCTCCTGCATCTTAATTCACACCAAGTCCTATTCTCTTGCTGAGCCAATGGTCACTAGATGCACATCGATCTTTGTCTAATTTGTTGTGAATGTGTTAATCGACAATTTGAAGCATCAAGGGGAAGTTCCATATAGAACATAGAGCAGTACAGCACAGGAACAGGCCCTTCAGCCCACAATATTGTGCCGAGCATGACGCCAAATTAAACTAATCCCTTCTGCCTGCTCTTGTTCTGTATCCCTCCATTCACGGCTTATCTAAAAGTCCCTTAACTGTCCTTATTGCCTCTGCCTCAACCATTACCCCGGCAGCATATTCCAGACTCCTATCACTCTCTCCGTGTGTATATACGTATGTTTATGTGTGTGGTTCAAACAAACCTTTGGAAAATGCCTCAGACACATAAATTGGAATTCCAAACCTCCCAATTGATTTTACGGTCAATTATCCACTGACTTCTAAGATAAAGGCGAATATTATTGGAATAGCTCCTACCATAACAAGGCAGCACGGTGGCTCATTGGTTAGCAGTGCCACTTCACAGTGCCAGGGATGCAGGTTCAATTCCCACCTCGGGCAACTGTCTGTGTTACGTTTCCACCTTCTCCCCGTATCTGTGTGGGTTTCCTCCGGATGCTCTGGCTTCCTCCCACAATCCAAAGATGTTCAGGTTAAGTGAATTGGCCACGCTAAGTTGCCCATAGTGTTCAGGGATGAGAAGGTTAGGTGCATTAATCGGGGGTAAATATAGGATAATAGGTTGGGGAGTGGGTCTGGGTGGGTTGCTGTTTGGAGGGTCTGTGTGGACTTGTTGGGCCGAAGGGCGTGCTTCCGCACTGTAGGGATTCTATGAGAGAGAAATAACACTCTGCTAGTCCAAGTGTCACCATCTTCTCTCTGACACTCACCTTCACTCTATTCTGCTAATGTACCCAGTGCCCACCAAGGCTCAAGCTCTGCCACTCTCAAGTTGCAAACAGCACCTTCCCTCATTTGCTGCCAACCACCCCAACCGATGACACCACTGATCCTGCATGCCCTCTGTGCTGCCAACTCACTCAGTCGGGGCACCTACTTTCATCTCTCACAATTCCTGCCTCTTTCTCCCATTCCACAAAGAAAACAGCCCATACCAGGGCGGAAAGGGTCAGGACAGGTGATGGATTTTCCTAATAGAGTCATACAGCATGGAACCAGACCTTTTGGCTCAACAAGTCCATGCTGACCATCATCCCAAACTAAACTAGTCCCAACTGCCTGTGCGTAGCCCAACCATTTCTTATTCATGTATTTATCTAAATGTCTTTTAAATGTTGTAACTGTGTCAGCAACCACTGCTTCCTCTGGAAGTTTATTCCATGCATGAGCCACTCTGTGTTGAAAAAAAAATTGCCCCTCATGTCTTTTTAAAATCTTCCCCCTCTCACCTTAAAAATATGCCCCTAGTCTTGAAATCCCCCACCCTTAGGGAAAAGACACCTGCCGTTCACCTTATCTATACCCCTGATGATTTTATAAACCTCTTTAAAGTCACCCCTCAACTTCCTACACTCCAGTGAAAAAGGTCCAAGCCTGTCCAGCCTCTCATTATAATTCAAATCACCCATTCCCAGCAACATCCTGGTAAATCTCTTCTGAACCCTCTCCAGCTTAATAATATCCTTCCTATGATGGGGCAACCAGAACTGGACACAGTTCTCCAGAAGAGGCCTCACCAACAGCCTCTACAACCTCAACATAACGTTGACGTGGACCCATCCTTACTCTGACTGCCCAAGTGACTGATTAACCATTTCCAAGCTTCTGGATTGGTATTGGAGGCAGCCCTTGACGTACTGCCAGGATCCTCTGATTGATGGCTATCCCCTTGACTTTCCTGAGGTCTGCTGACAACTCCTTCCTTTGTGTCTGTATTAAACTGCAAGGTAAGACTGAATAAGTATCAGCTGAGGGAGCAAAGCACAAAAGGCAGAAATCCTGTGAGCTTGTGGAATTGCTCAGACTGAGGCCGTGCTGTGACAGCAAGTAAAGAGCCCAGAGATACAACTTGTTCTAGTCCATGAGCTGGGTGGGTGTCCCTGAGCTCATACTATCCTTGCTGGGTTGCTAGGTTTTATTGAATTCAAAACCATGATGGGATTCAAGGTATGCATGGCTCTCTGGATTGATAGTCTAGTGATAATGCCACTAGGCCATCACCCTGTCTTAGCTGCCTTCTGAATGCCTAAAAGACACACCGTCTATCTGCTCTGAGCTCTATGCAACAATATAACAGCCCTCCCCTTTCCTTTTCAGACAAATGTGTACAAGACTGCAAATGGGTACACTAAATCTACATGTTAAGATCTAGCTTTGGCAGATGTATGGCACAACCAGATTTAGTCTATATGCAGTTATCAAAACTTGGCAGTGTCGCTTCATTCCGCAATGTGCTGTCTGTTGCCAGAGATACATGTGTGTTGTTTATTGCAGAAATGTGGTTGTTTGGGACCAATATAATGTTTTCAGTATCTGAGCTGCCATCCTGTGTGATGGATGATTGACCATGTACAGTTTGGAGATGTTGTCCAATTTTTCCTTCAGAGTTTGACCATTGCTCATTACAATAGTCAGATGACCTAGGCTAGATAGAACATTGACACAATGTAACCTGTGCGTTCATAACAAAACTCTCACTCATATACTATCCTGGACCATATTGGGAGGATGGTCAGCATGCTAATCAATCAACTCTTTTACTCTTATTCCCCCTTGATTCCAACAAAGCACCTGGCACATGTCATACATTCATAGAGATATACAGCATGGAAACAGACCCTCGGTCCAACTCATCCATTCCGGTCAGATATTCTAATTTAATATAGTCCCACTTACTAGCATTTGGCCCATATCCCTCTAAACCCTTCCTATTCACATGCCCATTCAGATCCTTTTAGATGTTGTAATTGCACCAGCCTCCAGCACTTCCTCTGGCAGCTGATTTCATACACACACCATTCTCTGTGTGAAAAAGTTGCCCTTTAGGTCCCTTTTAAATCTTTCCCCTCTCACCTTAAACCTGTGCCTACTAATTTTGGACTCTCCTACCCTGGAAAAAGAGCTTTGTTTTTCACCCAATCAATGTCACTCATGATTTTATAAACCTCTATAAGGTCACCCCTTGCTCTGATGCTCTATGGAAAATAGACCCAGCCTCTCTCGATAGCTCAAACCCTCCAACCCCCGCAACATGCTTGTAAATTTTTTCTGCATCTTTTCAAGTTTTACAACATCTTTTCTTAGTAGGGAGACCAGAATTGTACATAGTATTCCAATAGTGGCACAACCAGTGTCCTATACAGCTGCAACATGACATCCCAAATCATCTACTCAATGCACTGACCAATAAAGGCAAGCATGCCAAACACTGCCTTCATCATCCTATTTACATGTTGCTTCACCTTCAAGAAACTATGAACCTACACCCCAAGGTCCCTTTGTTTGGCAACACACCCCAGGACCTTACCATTATGTTTATAAGTCCTGTCCCAGTTTGCTTATACTAAAATGCAACAGCTCACATTTATCTAAATTAAACTGTATTTGCCGCACCTCAGCTCATTGGCCCATTAAATTGGTTGAGTGGTGTGTGTGTGGAAGTGAGAAGTCACATAGATCTGTCTTTGAAATGTGGGAGCTGTTCAGTGAAGTTAAACCATGTTAAGCCTAGAAAGGTAGCACACCTAAACAATTTGGCAAGGTATTCGACATTTAATTATCATTAATTTTACAGATGGACAATGTGTGTCCCAAAGACCATTAGACTGAGGATGGTAAGGAGAAGATGTAATCTATGGTCACCCTGTTTCCTTCACACATCTAGAGGGGCGCACTAGTGTATGGTGCACTGTTGATTTGCCACATTAAAGAGAATTTGGTGACATGGCTAATCACATCCATGGACATGGGAAATATCGGAGACATACTTTCACCATATCTCAGGAAGAATTCCATGTGGAATGAAAGGTTCTCTTGATTGTTGAGATTAATGGAATTGATATAAATCGTATGACTTGATCAAGTGATCACTATTGATGCTGACCGATAAATGGGCTCATGTGCCAATCTCCTGCACCCACATGACCTAAATGTATATGTCCTAAGCCAGATCTTGTGGAATTATCATTCTTTGAAAGTCCTAGTCAATCTCTGAATGGCCAAAAGGAGCAGGCTTGTTTGGGGACCAGGTGAATGTGTTCAGTTCACCCCCTAATGACAATCAATTTCACCTATTACGACTGCTCATCATCTGGTAGAGCTTGCTGGATCTGCTCTGCTTGGCTGGGACCAGAATGCATGAGATTGATGTGAAAACTATCTTCTAGTTCAGATTCAATACTGTTCACTTGGTGGACTAAAGAGGTATCTTTGATTTTAATGGGATTTTGAAGCTGGCTAAGAGAATTGCAAATGGTCATTTAGGACAATCTTGAGCATTGTCCATCTAAAGCGTAGTCCTACATCTTTACCAATAGTCAGCAGAATGTGGATGTGCATTTGTGAGAGGTATTTGAGAGATGGTTTGTGGTTTGTGGTCAGCGTGAACAATGAAAGCTTTGCAGAATAGTTACATTTGAAACTGTTATGTTCTGAAAACTAGAGCAAGAGCTTCTCTTTCAATATTGGAGTAATTTTCCCAAGCTGTTGTAAAGACCTTAGAACCAAATGCAATAGACTTGTCACCATGTGATAGATTTATAATGCTTTGCTGGGATCTATCTACTGCCAATAGAGGAGGGATCAGTATGTTGAAAGTTGACATGTGCTGGATGCTAAGCACCAGAGATTCGAGCATGCTGGTGATCTACATGTCATACTTATGGCATGTCTTAGCGAAGAAGATCTTAAAGAGGAGAGACTTTGATCTCAAGATTTGGAACTTATGGGTATAAAAGGTTGCAGAAACCGAGATGCCTTTGTAAACCATCTTTGCAAAGTGGTGTAGATATCTCCTGCACTGATTTCTATTTCAGCAGGATCAAGTCTAATCAGTTTGATGAGTAGAATGATTGGAATAAATTGATTTGGCTAATTTTTTTTACAATTGAAAACAGGATCATGTTTCCCTGCCACTGGCACTAGTTGATGGGAGTTTGTCATGCACAAGTTTAGTTTTTTTCCAAGAACTGCGAGCTCATATATTAGAACTTAGAACATACACTCTGAAGATTAGATTAGATTACTTACAGTGTGGAAACAGGCCCTTCGGCCCAACAAGTTCACACCGCCCCACCGAAGCGCAACCCACCCATTCCCCTACATTTACCTCTTACCTAACACTGCGGGCAATTTAGCATGGCCAATTCACCTGACCTGCACATCTTTGGACTGTGGGAGGAAACCGGAGCACCCGGAGGAAACCCACGCAGACACGGGGAGAACGTGCAAACTCCACATAGTCAGTCGCCTGAGGAGGGAATTGAACCCGGGTCTCTGGCACTGTGAGGCAGCAGTGCTAACCACTGTGCCACCGTGCTGCCCACAAGAAGACTGGGTCCTTGTTGAGACAGATGCCATGAAGCTTATTAGCAATATTAACTATTTGCACTCTGATAGGGCCACACGTACTCAGTGTCTTTACTTTCTGACTTAAGGAACAAATATACAGTAACTGCAAATAGGCTCCTACTATTGCGACTGAAAGTGGGGCAGTTATCCCTGTTCTGGAACAATAAAATGATGTCTAACTGTCTTGAAGGCACACTACCTATCTAGTCTGGGATCTATGCAATAATATAACAAAACCTTTCCAGGAAACAGCTGACGGCTGCTCTCAGAGAATTTCACAGAGGCCCAAGTGATTCCCGGGACCTCATATTCGTGCTTGAAAAATTTGCAGAATCTGGACCTACACTGGGTCTGAACTAAATACTGGCCCTCAGAAAATGCAAAAACCTCCAGGATTGGCCTGAAATCTCCAGGACACCCTGCAGAAAGGTCATGGTGCATTGAAAAATAATTTTCTTTTAATCATTTCATGGACCCTTTCTCTTTACCAGCTATAAAGCATTGAAGCTTTGAAAGAAACAGGGACGTCATTCGGCTGACAGTAAAGCAATCATTCAGTTGAGTTTTGGGATTTTGTTTCTTTGTGATTGATGTCAGGAAGGCAGTGGTAGATTGTTGACTGGCCAATGACCGGAGAATGAAGTGGGGGGGGGTGGGTTAGGTCACTTAATAAATCTTCAGGGATGAGAGTTCACAACAGGCCTCCAGCCAGGCTTTGGATGAGTGAAGGTTTTGTGATTGTTATTTGGAATGTTTCTCACGCTGAAGGACACATTGCTTAACAGTCTCCCAAACATAAATCCATCTTCTTCCCTCCAGAAGTTAATTGGCCTGCAGTATTTCTCAGTTTCCTGTTTGCTGCCACCTGAAGAGGGCTGTTGATTTTTTGTTTGCTTGTGTTGCCATGGAAATGCATACCGTCCTACAGTGTAGCTATTCATTGCTTCATTCTCTGACTAAGCCGACTTTTATTTGTGGGGGACTCAGAATCGTGAGCGCAGACTGAGACAGAGGGAAGGTTGACTGCTCTTCTGTATTGCACGAAACAGTCTCTGAGATATTTAATTAAAAGTGGCCTTTGTGCTTTTTGATCCCGGAACAAAGGGCGATTTGAAATTCAGATAGAGCGGCTGTGGATGAAGGAACATGATCCAGAGATCATCATAGATTCAGAGAATCCCTACCGTGTGGAAACATGCAATTCAGCTCAACAAGTCCACACCAACCGTCCGAACAGCATCCCACCCTATCTCTGCAACCCTGCACCTCGCAAGGCTAAACCACCTCGCTTGAACATTCCTGGACACTATGGTCAATTTAGCGTAGCCAATCCATCTAACCTGCACATCTTTGGACTGTGGGAGGAAACCGGAGCATTGAGAGGAAACACATGCAGATATGAGGAGAATGTGCACACTCTACACAGACAGTCACCTGAGGCTGAAATGTAACTTTTAATGAACAGGAACAGGAATTTTTCCTACATTTGTTATGGCCTCAGCAGTACCTAAGAAGGAGTGGCATGGTGGCTTAGTGCTTAGCATGGCTGTCCCACCGCAACAGGGACACAAGTTTGATTCCTGCCTCGGGCGACTGTTTGTTTGGAGTTTGCACATTCTCCCCGTGTCTGCGTGCGTTTCCTCCAGGTGGTCCAGTTTCCTCCCACAATCCAAAGGCGTGCAGGTCAGGTGAATTGGCCATGCTAAAGTTTCCCCATAGTGTCCAGAGATGTGCAGGCTAGGTGGATTAACCATGGGAAATATGGGGTTAGACGGATGGGGTGGGATGCTCTTTAGAGGGTTGGTGTGGACTTGATGGATCAAAAAGCCTGCTTCCACACTGTGGTATTCTATGATTTCAAAGGAAGCAGCAGGACCTACATTTTTCAGCGCCATAAATTGGGCTGTGAGTCTGTGCCAGATTGGAGAGGCTGGGAACTGAATTAAATTCAACCACAGGCCTCACCAGAATAAACCAAGTCAGTCAATCAGGTTCTCCAATGCCAGCTCACTGGACTGGGTGACATTGTATTTCATTGGATTGCCCCATAATTTCACCTTTGCTCCCACATCCTCAGTTTTTGACTTTGAAAGGTAATGTTTGTCCCAATGCTCTTCAGGCAGTGACTGAGCAACTGTTGGGGTCTCCCCACTTACCACTGCCTATGTACCTCTTTTTTTAATTCTTTCCCCGGATGTTTGCATCACCGGCTATGCCAGCAATAATTGATCATTCAGAGGACAGTTAAAAGTCCCAGACATGATGCAGTTGGCCATCTTATGAGGTGTCAGCCTACATCAGAAAGAATGTTTTTTGGAGAAACATTTTCTACCTTTCCTTTGTGCAGAAAGTCATCAGGTAAAATTTCTTTAATAAGCGCAGTGATTGTAACAGGGTCAACCAGGTGGACCTCACAGAATATGAGTTCCCTGACTGCAGCTGTTAATCTGATCCAATCAGTGGGTCCTGGCTGACAGATCAGAACAGGAGTGTCAGGCTTCCTGTTCACTCTGAGAGCTGGCTCTGAGGGAGCTGGATCAGTGTCAAGGACTCTCCACATGTTTAGGGGTGGCACGGTGGCTCAGTGGTTAGCATTGCTGCCTCACAGGGTCCCAGGTTCGATTCCAGCCTTAGGTGACTCTCTGTGTGGAGTTTGCACATTCTCCCCGTGTCTGCGTGGGTTTCCTCTGGGTGCTCCGGTTTCCTCCCACAAGTCCAAAAATGTGCAGGTTAGGTGAATTGGCCATGCTAAATTGCCCGTAGTGTTAGGTGCATTAGCCAGAGGGAAATGGGACTGGGTGCGTTACTCTTCGGAAGGTCGGTGTGGACTTGTTGGGCCAAAGGGCCTGTTTCCACACTGTAGGGAATCTAATCTAATCTAAATAAAGGGGGACTTGGTGACGGGATACTGACTTCTGTGAAGTTATTTCAGTGGTGATGACAGAAAAGCATGCTGCTGAAGGCATTTGCTTGCAACCTTCGCCTTTTGAATTTGTGAACATTTCTGGCATCCTGCCATTATGTGGGAAGCTTGACTCATTCGATCCTGCTGTCGAAGACTGGGCCCAGTATGTGGGAAGAATATGTTAATTTTTCTGGGCAAATGACATTGGGGCAGATGGAAAAGCAACGCGTAATCCTTCTGACAGTTTGAGGAAATGCAACCATCTTGATTATTAGAAGCCTAATGTTTCCTGGGGCACCAGACACTAAAATCTTTCAAGAGTTGACAGATTTAGCTAAGGAATATTATGACACCCAGCCTCCTCTAATTCAGAGACACTATCAGTTTTACTCAGCAATTTGAAAGCCAGGGGAATCTGTATCGGGATTTTTGACGAGGTTGAGATGACTGGCAGAGACATGTAACTTTAGTTTAATCCTTAATGAGACGCCGAGGGGCTGTTTGCTTTGTGGGATTAATGATGTAACCAAGTAAACATAGAACATAGAAGAATACAGCGCAGTACAGACCCTTCGGCCCTCGATGTTGCGCCGATCCAAGCCCACCTAACCTACATTAGCCCACTATCCTCCTCAACCTTCTTTTCTCCAATGAAAACAACCCCAAGTGCCTCAGCCTTTCCTCATACGATCTTTAAGCGCCTACTAGCTGAAGCCCAATTGGACTTCCAATAGGGACAACCTCTGGTTTTATCATTGGAAAATGCGGCAAGTGGAGCATATGAGTTTCAGGGTATTCCGATGGAAGTGGACACCCTTCGCCAGTCCAATTGAGCTTGGGGAACACCACTTAAGTGAAGCTCTTCTTCAGGGCTTATGCCCGAAACGTCGATTCTCCTTCTCCTTTGATGCTGCCTGACCTGCTGCGCTTTTCCAGCAACACATTTTTAAGCTCTGATCCCCAGCATCTGCAGTCCTCACTTTCTCCTACCACTTAAGTGAAGACAATTGCACAGCCTCACCCCAGGGACACCTCCCAGAACCACAAACAATGCCCCCTTCCCCACTCTGGGTTCCATAGTCAAGGAAACCCTTCATTTATTGCCTCAGAGTCAGTCACCCTGTCTGTATTTCAATCTATACAAAGGTCGAAGATGAATGGAGGAAATATCCATCTAGAAGAGATGCTGGACCAATGACAATCTACAATTACATTGCAGAAGTGGGTACTGCAGATGCTGAAGATTAGAGTCAAGATTACAGTGGCACTGGAGAAGCACAGCAGGTCAGGCAGCATCCGAGCAGCAGGAAAATTGACATTTCGGGAAAAAGCCCTTCATGAGGAATGAGGCCTCATTCCTGATGAAGGGCTTTTTCCCAAAACGTCGATTTTCCTGCTCCTCGGATGTTGCCGGAACTGCTGTGCTTTTCCAGCGCCACTCTAAACTTCCACCTGTAATTACAGGACTGTGGCACTAGGGGGAGCATACCCGCTATTCTTGGCTTCACATTGAAGGTAGACTTTACAAACTCTGATTGGGGCAAATCTAAAGAGAGGTTTGGTTAACTTAGTTGGCTAACTGTGGTGTGCTGCAGGAAAATGCCAATAATATGGATTTTATCTAGTGTGGGTTGAAGTAGATTGTGAGAGCTACCTCCTTGCTTTGCTTCAGAGTGATATCCAGCATCAGCCATCATTAGCAACTGTTAGAGAATGACCACAGTCTACTGCAAGCCTATCTTCATTGATAGCTTTATGCATTATTGTTCCTACAGCTCCATGCACTATAACTTTGGCATCAGCAGTAATCTCATAAATTGGACCCTATTCATTTCCTTACCGTACTCTCCTAAGGGATGCTGACCAATCTGATCTGATCATTGCTCATTGTGTATTGCACATACTCAAAAATACCCGAAAGCTGCCACATTCAGACATGGAAAATGCCTGGCCTGCCTTAAATACTCCGGGAGGAGGTACTGTATCTTAAAAACATGGCGCAGGATGTGGATCTAGCAACCTCATATCCTGATACACAGTAGTAATCCGAGCGGTATTTTCCATTAACAGAACACTGCTATCAAGTCAAAGAGACATTCAGCCTACCATTCAAATGAGTAATGTGGTCTATCAATTTTAATGTCAGTCCTAGAGGTAGGAAACTCACAATATAAAACATTTCACAGTTTATAGAAGTTTTTCTGATTTTTTTGTATCTCTTGTGTGTATTACCTCTAAGTTTTGTTTAATGAGAAGGAAGGGGATCTGTTAAACACATATCAATTGTGTTTAATTACATGCAATTGGAAGGTAATAATTGGGTACATATAAGGACATATTTGTATTTTGATTTAACCCCTGCCCTCCCCTTCACTGTTTGATCACGCAGCATTGCCCTTTGATGAGAAGGGCATTGCTTGTCACTGGCCACTCAGGTATTTCCTTTCTTTGTGGTGGTGGAATATAAATAAAGATTTACACACTTGTTGTTTTTCACTGCGTCCGACACATGACACGGAAAAAAAAGATAAAGAAAAGAAAACAAAAGAAAGAGGAGTGTCGGGGCTTCTGCTCACTCTGAGAGCTGGTTCTGAGAGAGAGAAAAAAAGAAGCATCAGAGGTTCTGTGGGAAAAAAAAGGACGCATTCATTTAAATTGTGTACGACTGAGTTAGGAAGTATTTGCTTGTAATGCTTCATTCCGTAAATAAATATAACCCCAAACAAAGATTGGCTCCAGTATTCCAGCTGGCTTTCTAAGCAATAGCATTTACCCTCTGGAAAGCAAGCCCCTAAGTATCAAATAGATCAACCCATCTCTTGCCTGTCCATCAGAGTCGTGTGATGTAACAACCCATTACTTAGCTACCGTGTTGTTTCTGAATTTTTTTGTTTAACATCGTTCCTGTCTGACTGTTTCCTCCCGAATGTCCTCAGTCATCAATACCCCCATCTGTTCCCCTCAGTCAGTTGTAACCCCTCAGGGCTTACAAATATATAATCTACTTTGGAGATTGATAATAGGCAAGCATAGAGTCATAGAAATGTACAACAAAGAAACAGACCCTTCAGTCCAACTCATCCAAGATATCCTTAATTAACCTAGTCCATTTGGCAGTATTTGGCCCATATCCCTCTAAACCCTTCCTATTCATTTACCCATCCAGATGCCTTTTAAATGTTGTAATTGTACCAGCCTCCACCATTTTCTCTGGCAGCTCATTCCATATATACACTATGCTCTGCATGAAAACGTTACTTCTTAAGTCCCTTTTAAATCTTTCTCCTCTCACATTAAACCTATGCCCTCTAGTTCTGGACTCCCTCGACCCCAGGGAAAAGACCTTGTCTATTTATCCTATCCATGCTCCTCATGATTTTATAAACCTCTATAAGGTCACCCCTCAGTCTCCAATGCTCCAGGGAAAACAGCCCCAGCCTATTCAGCCTCTCCCTATAGCTCAAACCCTCCAACCCTGGCAACATCCTTGCAAATCATTTTTGAACCTTTTCAAGTTTCACAACATCCTTCCTATAGCAAGGAGACCAGAATTGAATGTAGTATTCTAAAAGTGGCCTAACTAACGTCCTGCACAGCCGCAACATGACCTCCCATCTCCTATCCTCAATGCACTGACCAATAAAGGAAAGCAAACCAAATACCTTCTTCACTATCCTGTCTAATTGTGACTCCACTTTCAAGGAGCTATGAAGCTGCACTCCAAGGTCTCTTTGTTCAGCAACACTCAATAGGACCTTACCATTAAGTGTATAAGTCCTGCCCTGATTTACCTTCCCAAAATGCAGCACTTCATATTTATATAAATTAAACTCCATCTGTTTTAACCCCCTCCACCCCTACACCCTGTTACGTGCCATTAAGTACATAGATCTCTTTAGTTTAAACCTTTTGCCCAGACTGACATCAATCCTGTTAGATATCTACCCTGAAGGAGGTGAAAGGTGAACAGGCAACTAAGTGTAATTGTTCATATGCATTGGTAATGCAAGACTGGATAGCATGCTGATATCCCATATATTCCACCTAATACAAATCTCCCCTCAGTCTCTAGCCTCTATTGGGTAGAGTAAGTATTCTAAGATCACGTCAGTTCATTATTCACACGATTTTTCATATCTCCTCAGTCTGGCTCAAAGGTAGAAGACAGAGGGTGATGATGGAGGATTGTTTTTCAGATTGGAGGCCTCTTACCAGTGGAGTGCCATAAGGATCAGTGCTGAGTCTACTACTTTTTGTCATTTATATAAATGATTTGGATGTGAGCTTAAGAGGTACAGTTAGTAAGTTTGCAGATGACACCAAAATTGGAAGTGAAATGGACAGCGAAGAAGGTTATCTCAGATTACAACAGGATCTTGATGAGCTAATGGGCTGAGGAGTGGCAAATGGAGTTTAATTTGGATAAATGCGAGGTGCTGCATTTTGGTGCTACAGGTTAACTGTAACAATTGGTGTCAGCCCAGATAAGTTGTTCAGATATTGAAGGTGTTAGCCCCCGTGTCCTGTTGTCTGTACCATAATGTTTAGACTGATTCAAATCTAAAAACATGGATTCATGCAGTTTTTGAGCAAAGTACAATGTAACTCTACAAGTACAAATTGACCCCACAAATGTATATGTGTGTACGTGCATGAGGGTTTGTGTGTGTGTGTATCTGTCTGTCTGTCTGGGGTGGGGGATTGTGAGTGTGAGAGAGAGTGTATACGTGTGTGTGTGTATGTGTGAGTGTAAAGTATCTAAGTCTGTGAGAGGATGGATGTGTGAGTGTGGGACTGTGTGTGTCTGTAGGAGTGTGTGCCAGGGATAGGGAGTTGTGAGTGTCTATGAGAGAGAGTGTATATGTGTGTGTGTGAGTGTAAAGTCTGTGAGAGGATGCATGTGTGAGTGGGGGGGGGTGTGTGTCTGTAGGAGTGTGTGGGACTAGCAGCGAAAAGTGGCCGAGCAGAGACTGATAGCTAAGTTCCATACCCATAGGGAGGGCCTTGACTGGGACCTTGGGGCCAGGGTTGGAGGATTTGAGCTATAGGGAGATGCTGAATAGGCTGGGGCTATTTTTCCTGAAGCGTCGGAGGTTGAGGGGTGACCTTATAGAGGTTTATAAAATCATGAGGGGCATAGATAGTGTAAATAGACAAGGTATTTTCCCTGGAGTGGGGGAGTCCAGAACTGGTGGGCATAGGTTTAGGGTGAGAAGGGAAAGATAAAAAAGAGACCTAAGGGGCAACTTTTTCATGGAAAGGGTGGTGTGTGTCTAGAATGAGCTGCCAGAGGAAGTGGTGGAGGCTGGTACAATTGCAACATTTAAGAGGCATTTGGATGGGTATATGAATAGGAAGGGTTTGGAGGGATATGGGCCGGGTGCTGGCAGGTGGGACTAGATTGGGTTGGGATATCTGATCGGCATGGACAGGTTGGACCGAAGGACCTGTTTCCATGCTGTACATCTCTATGACTCTATGGCTCTTTCCTTGTCAAGTCCAGGCTGGCTAGAAGCTTCTGGGAATGTATGCACCAAATGTATCCTTGTTTGACCTTCTTCAACTTTCATTAGCTTTGTTGTCAACCTGGTATTAAAATTAAATTATGTTGAAATCAGTAACTCCTGATTGCACCGGGAAATAAAATTACAAATCATTTACATAATATTTGTTTATATTAAAGGATGTTCTAACTGCACAAGTATTTAATTAGTGCTGAGAAGAAGGTTTTTCAATCAATCTGTTTTAATACCCTTTGTGTACGACCTTTGAATGGACATAACCTGAAAAAGCTCGAAGTGATAGCTGTGCAATGACTTTCAGCAAAATGGTCAATTTATTTGCTTCTAATGGAAGGTTGGGTGTCTTCATCATTTTAAGTGCCAGCCTCAAACATTTGTGGTGCAAGTATATAATACAATGGATTAGATATGGAGTAATGTGTCCTAAATACTGTCCCTTCAAATACTGGGTGCAACACTTGTTGGTCATATCGAAAGTAAACTGAAAAACTTGCATTTATATAATGCTTTTCATTATCACTGGATATTTCAATGCACTTTACAGTTAAATAAGTGCTTTTTAAAGAGTAGTCACTGTTACAAAGTCTAATGTTCCATGTTGGTTATCTATGAGAGTAGGGTTATTAAAGAGTGCAAGAATTTTGGTTAGCAGTGTTCAAATATAATAAATACTAACCATGTAAGGAACAATAATTTGTCTCTATCCTGTGGTTGGTCAAAGCAGCAATCTCTTGGTAGTCATATGATTGCATACCACTTCCCCAGCATATTGTAGATGGGTGGGTTAGCACTGCTACCTCACAACACCTAGGACTGGGTTCACTTCCAACCTCAGGTGACTGTTTGTGTGGAGTTTGCACATTCTCCCTGTGCCTGTGTGGGTTTCCTCCCACAGTCCAAAGATGTGGGACTTTGGGCGGCACAGTGGCACAGTGGTTAGCACTGCTGCCTCACAGCGCCAGAGACCCGGGTTCAATTCCCGCCTCAGGCGACTGACTGTGTGGAGTTTGCACGTTCTCCCCGTGTCTGCGTGGGTTTCCTCCGGGTGCTCCGGTTTCCTCCCACAGTCCAAAGATGTGCAGGTTAGGTGAATTGGCCATGGGAAATTGCCCGTAGTGTTAGGTAAGGGGTAGATGTAGGGGTATGGGTGGGTTGCGCTTCGGTGGGGCGGTGTGAACTTGTTGGGCCGAAGGGCCTGTTTCCACACTGTAAGTAATCTAATCTAATCTAATGTGCAGGTTAGATGGACTGAGTTGCCCATAGTATCCATGGATGTGCAAGCCCAGTGGATTAGCCATGGGAAATGCAGGGATAGCGTGGGTCTGGGTTGATGCTCTTTGGAGAGGTCAGTGGGCTGCCTCCCTCCACCCTGTAGGGACTGTTAATGATTTAGATACATATTAACCCTTTGTGCTATATCTCCATAAAGCCTCCAACTCTAGCTGTGACATTTCACCTTATTATTTACATCTCCCCTCAGTCTCTAACCTCATGTTTGATTCAGAGATAGTGAGGACTGCAGATGCTGGAGATCAGAGACGAAGAGTGTGGTGCTGGAAAATCACAGCTGGTCAGGCAGCATCCTGCTTTTCCAGCACCACACTGTTCGACTCATGTCTGATTCGTAGAGGTAACTGTTGTGGCAGTTTTACCAGTCTACCTGACTCAGTTCTCAGCTGGCTTGGAGGAGGTGGAGCTTCCTCCCAACTTCTCTCCAATTCTGTTGGGCCGAGCAAACATTGTAAGATCTCAGCAGTTCGTTATTCAGGCCATCTTTCAGGTCTCTTGATCAGATGGACTCCATAGAAGATCCAGTCCTTGGAGAAATGAACGCAGACCTGCTTCTGTACATTGTTGCATGTTCTATCTCCACAGGAGAGGATCGCAGATGAAGCGTTTTCTGAAAAGCTTGGCCTTGACTATTTTGATTGTGAATCCACATTGAGTGTCCAACCTGGAGAGCTGATTAGATTAGATTCCCTACACTGTGGAAACAGGCCCTTTGGGCCAACCAGTCCACACCAACCCTCCGAAGAGTAATCCACTCAGACCCATTTCCCTCTGACTAATGCACCTAACACTCTGGGCAATTGAGCATGGCCAATTCACCTGACCTGCACAGATTTGGACTGTGGGTGGAAACCCACACAGACACGGGGAGAAGGTACAAGCTCCACACAGGCAGTATCCTGAGTCTAGAATTGAACCAAGGGTCCCTGGTGCTGTGAGGCAGCAGTGTTAACCACTGAGCCACCGTGCCGCCCTAGCTAGTAGTTTGTGTGCAGTGCAGTGATGATTGTAAGTCTATACTGATTGAAATGGTACTCATCATCCTCCTCCCTTATGTTGTCCAAACGTGCTGCTGTGACGCATAGTGTAAGTATATTCAAAGAGTAGGAAATAGATTCTGCGGGCTATTTTGTATCAAAAGTGTGCATGGACAGGTTGACGTTATTGTTTTTTATTCAATAAAGCCTTTATCTTCTTCACTCCCCTTTTGGGCCTTGCCACTAGCCTATCTTGGTGAGCTAGTCCTGAAAGATTCGACGAAATATCCATTAGAAAAATTTGGGCCCTTTGAAATGACCAGGAACCCCATGTGCAACAAAATTCTCTTTCAACAATGGCAGCTCCCGGGTTCTGGTGATGTTATCTCTACCACCTTGAATAGCAACCAAGTTCTATCAAAAAGGTCTTTCCACAGAGTTCAAAATGGTCCAACCTGAGATCTGTCCATCGTCTAGACATGAGCGAAGGTGCCATCAGTGATTCCCTTAATTCTTGCCAATGGATAGCACACATGATGCCATTGAACATCATCTGCGCCAATGACTGTGAGAAGCCTGCCTACCAAATGGTCTTTTGCGCTCTGACAAGACACTAAGTGATGCTTCAGTGACCCTGGTGTAACCTCTGAAGTACAGTGAGTCTTAGGATACTAGATGTCACCTCTCTCTCGTCATAATGCAGCAAGATTTCCACAGCAAATAGATGTCTTCATTGCTTAAAATATTGCCTCAGATTATCACTGTGCAGAATATATTCTGTTCACCCAGTGATGGATTTGAGCACATTCTTCACCTGACTCTTCTAATTTAAACATTGTGTTGTTGCTGGTTGGTACTTGTCATTAGTGAAGTGACGGTCTCAGTGAGGAAAAATCATCTTCAGGCTGTCTTCAGGCTTTGTGACAGGAATAAGTAATGATGCATTTCCTGTTGTTTGCTTCTCCCCTTCACATATTCAATTCAAATCTCTTCGGGTTTAAAATCTCTTCATGGCATCTTTGGTCATTCTTTCATACTCAATGGAAAAAGCCAAAGTTATGTGGGTATGCTTTTATTATAAACCAAATGCCCAGGAGGTAGTTTGCAAGCATGTCCGGTTGGCAGCGAAAGCCTCTTTTTTTGATAACTGCATGCTCGTTTGTTCTTTTTCAGTCAAAGAATGAGATGCACGAGGAAGTGGTCTACCTTTACCATTCCTCTGCATCAGAAAAGGCACGGCTCCCGATCCAATCGAAGATGCATCTGTGGCAGCAATCGTGGGCAGTTCTGAATCATCGTGAAACAATATGTCTGCTATTATGAACATTTCTGTGATCCTTTCTAAGAATAGCTTTTGGCCTTTTGCTCAGCGCGAAGACTGGCCTTGCTGTAGCAACTGCTGTAATGGTCCATTCGCATTTTGGATAAAAGCTCTGGCCTACCCGATTTACCATTCCCAAAAATCACTGGAGCTCCTGACAGTTTGGGGAGAGAGAAATTCTTTAATTGCTCAGATTTTCTTAGAATCGGGTCTGATTACAAATGCATACAAAATGTGCCCAAGAAACGTAACAGTCGATTATAAGAGTTACATTTGTTGGTGAGGGAGTAAGCCTTGCTTCCTGTAGCATTGTTGCACAGCTGTCACTCTGACATCATGCTTTGTTTCAATGGAACCAAGGATTAGGACAGCATTTATATGGCACGTTATTCCCTCCAATCCATCCAGGATACTTGTCATCCACTGAAACATCTCTGGTACAGATGCGAGACCAAAGGATAGTCGATTTAAACATTGCCTCCCAAGTGATATGGTGGAGTTTGTAAGTAATTTTTATTACTCCTCTCAAGGTAGTTGTCAAAAGTCACTATTTGCAATCTGACTGACATTGGGCTCTTTTTGAACTTTGTAGCGTCCCATTAAACACTCCAAGGGCAGATACAGCATGGGACTACATACAGAGTAAAGCTCCTTCTGTGCTGTCCCATCACACACTCCCAGGGTAGTTATAGCGTGCGGTTACAAACAGAGTAAGGTTCCCTATACATTGACCCCAGAGCAAGTACAGCATGGAGTTACTTACAGAGAAAAGCTCTCTCTACACCATCCCATCAAAAACTCCCAGGGCAGGTACAGTATGGGGATACAAACAGAGTAAAGCCATCTCTCCACCATTCCATCAAACATTCCCAGATCGAGGATGAGCAAAGTGGTCTGATGTCAAAACACTGCACAAAATCCACAGTGTTTCCACATGTATATACATTACTCACTGAGGTAGATGCCAGGAAATGGAGGAGCCCATTTCGCCACTTGAGCATGTTCCCTCATTCAACAGAATCACAGCTGATTTGTGCCTAGCTTTATACACCCATTTATGTCCCCTTTCTCATAGTGACTTCAGTTAATGGAAATCTGTTAATCTCAGATTTTAAAAGAAGAATGAACCAAGCATCAACTGTTTTATGCTAAAGAGTTACTAATGTCTATACTCTTCGTGGGAAGTGCTGTAACCACACATGAATTGTTAATTTTTAGCTTCCTGGATTTCCCAACCAGTGGAAACAATTTCTGTCTCTCTAACCTATCTGTACTACCTTTATATACTTAAAACTTAACAGAGCAACCAATAATGTTCGAAATTCCATAGAATATAACCCTTGTGTATTACTTTGTCTTTGAGATTGACAACTTGGAACTTGCATGACATTCCTGTAAATCTACATTTACACTCCCTCTAATGTCAGTATATTCAGCCGAAGGTCAAAGATTGAGCATACCATTATTTGAGTTGTAGTAGTATGGATTTATAACACTGGGCAAATAGAGTTACATTACTAAACTAGCAATCTAGATGTCTTGTTCAGGGGACATGAACACAGTAGTTGAGGGATTTAAGCTCAGCAAATCAACTAAATTCAGAATTTAAAAGAAACTTAGCATAAATAATGGTGACTGGATAGTCAAATCAACCCTACCTCATTCACTAATGCACTTGTTACTCAACCAGGATCCTGTAAATAGGTAAATAATTTGCCCTCTATTCCATAAGTTACAACTTTACGAGTGGTTTCTTAAGAGGTACACTGAAATACTCTCTTGATCTCAATGTAATTCTGGACAAATAAATGTCCATGATTCTGTCCCTATCCATGATTCCATCTCCATCTTCAAAATAGTTCATTTAGGTTCAATGGGCATGACACATCCATGTTTACTGTCTGATATCAGCTGAAAGTTTTCAAGGTTTACCACCTTTCCATTGCGAATTATGCATTCTAGTAATTTTCTGATAACAGATTAAACTAACTGACCCACAATTCTATTCTTTTCCTCTCGCACCTTTCTTAAATGACAGACTGACTCTTGCCACTTTTGGTTCCTTGTGCAAATGTGCCATCTCTGTTCCTGATCAAAAGCCAGAGTGTCCCATGAGTTGGGTGTGGTTGCTCTCTTTGGGGCTGTCTTGAGGACATTTCTGCTGTCCTGCCGGGGGTGTCCTGACACAAGTGATTTCTGAGTAGAGCAGTTCCTATGGGGTGTGATGTGGTTTTATTTTGGATTGAAGACAGTGTTGGTTGTAGAGTTTCCCCTTTGTTCTATGAGCCATGAGTTGTTGATGTGCTTGCAAGTTACTTTGCCACAGTAACAATTTAAGATACATGCACTGATATGGCGCTCTTGGGAATCACCCGGCCATTCCTATTGTACAAAGCAGAGTGCTTTACTGTCAGAGGGTTAGTACTGAGGGACTGCTGCATTGCTGGAGTGTCAGTAGTGAGGGAGGGCCATACTGTTGGAGGATTAATACTGAGGGAGTGCTTCAGTGTTGGAGGTGCCATCTTTCTCGCAATACAAAGACACAGTTTATCCTCCTTGATACGGATTTAAGCTGGGAACTAAATGCAACTGAATATCAACAACCTTTAACAGCTTTACCTACATCCAAATGTTTCACTCACACCTCTATCTATCCCTGAGCTCCGAATTCTCTCTCCCAAATAATGCACTGATCACTTTGCTGTGTCCCCTTGTGAAACACCCATTATTTCCTTTGTATTGTTCAATTACTGCCCTTAAACCTGCCCTGCCACCACTCGAAGTGTCTTTAGTAAAACTTCCCAAACCACAACTTATAATTCTACCAGCCCCCAGGTAGCATTAGAGAATGGTGACTGGGTGGCACTCTAATTGCAAGGTCACCACACCGCAGGCTGGGGAAGATGTTGAGAAGGAAAGTCTGTACTTGGTAACCCCAACCATGCCAGTGCATCACAACTTAGTCACCTGAGCTAAACCGACTCCTTTGCTACCTCTACAAATAATGGCAACCTTCAAAGCACCCCTCCAAAGTCACACATAGTCCTAACTCAGACATGTAAGACCTACTGTTCATCATTACTGCTGAATGGAATCGCCTCCTTAAAAACACTGCAGGAACACTGCAGAAGGTAGTGACTGGAAAGCACTTCTCAATGGCAATGATGGATGGTTAATAAATGTTGGCATTGTCAAAAATGCCCTCATCCTAAGAATCTTAAGTTTCAGTTCTTGTGTAATTCATTGGTAATGATTATCCTTCATTAGTACTCCTTTCACCGGCTTTAGTTATCAGAATCAACGAGACACATTTGTTCACCCAGAGTTGTCACCATTGAGAGATTTTCTCTGCTGCATTTTAATTAAAGTTCAACCAAGTGTGTCTACATTATGGACACTTGAGAGTTCAGGAACGACCAAAGATAATTTGTGAAAAATGTTATCATCAAAGACTTAATTTCTCAGTTGCATATTCCCCACTGGTGGGTCACTTCCTCTGACAGCTATCAGATAGGACAGAGGGCAGCAGGCATTTGATGGGATGAAGGTTGCCTCCGGCATTTTGTGGAGCCTCTGGAAAATGCATCCTCAGCAGTTTGAATCTTGCTCCCAGAGGGAACAAGCAAAAATGCAAAGTGGTTCAGACGCAATCTGTGGCAATCTCATTCAGAAAGGTGTGGAAAATGGAAATATCAGTCTGGTAGGTGCTTGCTGGGATACTGTGCATGGAGCTGGAGGCTGATACCCAATCCCCCGCTCCCCCTCACTTCCTGCAAAAACCACTCCTTACCACCATACACATGCATAAATACATGTGGATCCCAGACACAAGCATGCATATGTATGTACGTGTCTGAAAACATATGCACATGGATGTAGATACACACACACACACACACACACAATCTGCCCGCCACTAATTGTGGACATTGCCTGCTGAATCTACCAATATGGAAGGAATATTATGCCAACTTGAGTACTTTGTGCTGATATTGGAGAAAAATGTTGCAATGTCAAGTATGTAATGAGAAAAGGTTGCCCAGAGGTAGACGGATAAGCGGTGTGCTAAGTAAATTCTGAAAACTAATGGTTCTGACATGGTGCAGAACCTGATTCCTGTGCCTTTCATTGACTGTGTGAATAATCTCATTTTCGTTCTTTGACAAGTTGTTCCTGGTGGAAAGGAAGGGAGCAGTGTAGCTGGCAGCCAGCTCATACATCATCAGGAGAACAAGCCACCAGCATTCCTGGAAACATGACAGTAAAATTTAAAATAGATTGAAGATTACAACATTAGAGCATTCACAAAATATTGATTGCCTGTCGGAGGTACAATAATTATGAGGTCATCGATTTGGGTGGGGAATTTATTGGAGACAGCAATTAGCAAACATAAAGTTGAATTTCTGCATAAATGTAGTTAACAAGGTCCAAAAGAGGCCTTTTCATGTTTCCATATTCAATTGACCTTCCTCTCTATGGACCCAGACTTTACTGCTTGGCGTAGCTAATTGGTGATTTAATTGTGTATGAATTTGTCCCCATACGCATTAATGTGTTGAATCAAACAGGCAATAAAGATGCATCATTTTCTTTTCTATCACGTTTTCTCTTTTCTCTCTCGAGAACACGTCCCCATAGCACTTTCCAAAATGACCTTACTTTGTGCATGACCTCAAAATGGGAATGCCTGTGGATTTCTGAAACATATTGCTGTTCGAATGTGAGTGACGTTGCCAGGGATTGCATTATTTCCCTGCTTTCGTTGCCCTTGAGAGGTCAATGATGAGTCAGTCTTTGCGTGTAATAGGGTCATTTACAGTGCGTTAGAAATTTCAGTCCTTACTCCAGCTCAACTCTTTTTTTCATTTTGTTTGCTTTCATCGGAGTCCTCGCCCAGGCTTAACCAATCGAGCACAGTGAGCATCAAGAGTAAGCAGTTGCACATAATCAAACACAGAACACCTTCCTCCAGTAACACAAGCTGTAATGTAGAGCTCCATTCTCCCACAGGATGCTGTCTCACATCTACCAATTCTTAATGTCTCCTTCCTCCTGATTGCTGAGGTTCACCTCTGGCTGCGGCTCTTGCCTCTGGTTTTCCTGTTTGGTAAAACTGGCTAAGTGTCTGCGAAGGAAAAGACAAGAAAACTACTATGAGAAAAGTTAGCATGTGATCCCACCATTAGAAGCTAGCATGAGACCCAACCAAGGCCTCCCTCTCCTGGTCTTGCTGAGTTGTAACAGTACTAAAGCACCCCCCTGCAAATATCTGAACCATAGAGCTTTACAATCTTGGGAGGGAGGGTATTTGAGACATGATGCCCCTACCAGCTCTTTGAAAGAGTCGCAATTAGTCTTACCCCCTGCTATTTCCCTTCAGGGCTACAAATGTTTCCTCCCTTAAGTATGTATGCAATTCCCTAGCTGAAATCTGCTTCTGTCACTCTTTCAATTGATGCCTTCCAAGATCATATCAACTCACTGTGAAAAGAAAAGGAATTCGCCACCTGGTTCCTTTGCCGAATGCCTTGAAGTGTCAGCTTTTTCCAATGAAACAGAATTCCAATGAAGTTTCCACAATCAGGATAGCATCTGATTTGAAAAGTTGGCAATTCTTTCATCATGGGGTCGTAGGAGTCAGGTGACAGCAGAATTCAGATAATGTAAACATTATTTTTTATGGGTGGAAGTCATTTTTTTTAAGCCAACTAGTGCACCACAGCAGTATGAAATCTTGGCTGGGTCAGATAAAATTCCAGTGTCGGTTTCAGCCAATTTATCTTACGAGAGGGTGTTAAAAGAGATCTGGGCACACAATGCAGCTCCTAGTAACATCTGGTATTCTGTTTGATTGTCAACTCCCTGTCGCCTCTGGTAGTAATAGTAAATAGTCACTGGAATGTAACACTGTGGGACTTGGAGACAAAAAAGAACATTAAAATTCATGTGGCATTCAGGCAGAGAATAAGTAAAAGGACAAATGAACTGGAAAATGGGAGAGGGACACTGCACCAGCCTTGAATAGCCCAGACAAAAAAAAAATTATGTGATCCAAGCTTGCAAATTGCAGGTATGGATGTCTAAAGGACAAGGTGATTCGACATCTTTCAGGTAACGATGGGAGAAATGTTGAAGCCCTCAAGTAAAATAAAAAATTCACGCTGCTACATTCAAAGATGATCAGAGCCGTGCAAGATAGCAGCTGCTGATCTGTGAGATAGGTAATAGCAGCGCACAGTCAGCAGATTCTGGTTATACTGTTAATCACAGCTTGACTGGCATCAAGCTTGGAAGTGCGGGGTCAGATTAGAACAAGGAGAAAGTGAGGACTGCAGATGCTGGAGATCAGAGCTGAAAATGTGTTGCTGGAAAAGCGCAGCAGGTCAGGCAGCATCCAAGGAGCAGGAGAATCGA
>NC_057719.1:80341485-80408782 GCF_004010195.1 Chiloscyllium plagiosum
GCCCTCACTCTTCCCATTAACTCCTATTTCACTCAACCTTACAGCATGATCCCTTTCCGAGTTTTCTGCCTCATTGATACAGTTGTCTTTCTTGACTTCCCTTGTTCTAACTTTCCCTCCAATTTCCTTCTTAAATATTCAGTTTGTCCCCTCCTCCCGCTACTTAGTTTAAACGTAGCTGTGTTGCAGTAGCAAACCTGCCTGCCAGAATGCTGGTCCCTAACCTATTCAGGTGCAAACCGTCTCTCTTGTAGAATTTATGCTTACCACAAAACATACCCAGTGATCCAAGAATTTAAATCCTTGCTTCCTGCACCAGTTCCCCAGCGAAACATTCAAGTCCATTATCTCCCTGTTTCCGGCCTCACCAGCCCAAGGAACTGGAAGCAAACCAGAGATAACCAACTTGGACGTCCTGCTTTTCAGCCTTCTTCCTAGTTCCCGAAGTCCTGCTGTAGTATGTTCCTCCTCTTCTTCCCGACATAATTTGTGCCATGTACCACCAGCTCTGACTCTTCACCTTCGTCCTTGAGGGTTTCCTGCAGTCTGTCTGTGATGTCTTTAACCCTGGCACCAGGAAGGCAACACACCATCCTTAAGTCCCATCTGCTGCCACAAAAACCCCGGTCAGTTCCTCTCACTATGGAGTCCCCTATTACCACGGCTCTGTGCGATGTCAGACTCTTCCACTCTGTCTCCACACCAACTTTTGATTGACAGACCTGGCTGCCTCGCAGACTGGCAGTGTCATCTGTCTCTGTTTCCAAAAGATTCAACTTGTTCCTGACAGGTACTTCCGCTGGGGTCTCTTGCACCTGTCTCCTCTCTGCCTTGCTCATCGTTTGCTCTCTTCTGGTACGATTGGTGAAATAACATCACTGAAGGTCTTGTCCAGAAAGATCTCGTTCTCTCGGATGAGCCTAAGGTCCTCGAGTTCTTTCATTAGTGCTGCAATATGCTCTGTCAGTAGCTGAATGTGCACACACTTTCCATACTTATACAAGGCAGACACACCAGAGTCGTTGACCTCCCACATCAAGCATGTAGCGCACTGAACCTTTCAATTGGTCTGGCAATGCATTGGTTTCACTTTGCTGATACTTTAGCATTAATGTGCTACTGAAGCTGCATTCATGTTGATGACCCAGGGGGCAGCATGGCTTTATAGAATCAAGGCATGGCTACATCAATATTTGAGCTGCCATACCTGGCCTCTGAAGGAGCATTTCACCTAGTTACTTCTCACTATAATTCTGCACATTTTTTCTTTTTCAGATTTCAATTTCCTGTTTAATATATTGCTTGAAACTGCCTCCCAAATACTCAAAGGAAAAAAATGTTTAACCATCATGCTACTGTTGCTTCTTTTATTTTTTGCCAATTACCTTAAATCTGTGACCTCTTCTTTCTCCCCCTCCACTGTATCCAGACCCCACCTGATCTTATATACTTCTGTCAAACCCCCTTTCAACATCCCCAGTAAGTGTATTTTTCTCTACTCTGGGAAGATACTCAGGACTATAACCTGGTGTTGTGTGATTTTTAACTTTGTACACCCCAGTCCAACACCTGCATCTCCAAATCTGGGAAGAATGAACACAGTTCTCAAGTCTCTTCATTGTAGTCCCATTGATGCCAATTTGAAACCATACAGCAATCCTCGGAAATACTTTCAGGGATAGGCGTGGAAGACGTGAGGACTTTGGGTACAGTTTGCTTGGATAGGTCACCCAGTTGGGTAAAAGGCTGCTGCTTGGATGCTGCCTGAACTGCTGTGCTCTTCCAGCACCACTAATCCAGAATCTGGTTTCCAGCATCTGCAGTCATTGTCTTTACCTAAAAGGTGATGGATGTCAGCATTTGAATCTGATTGCCATATTGAATCACAAATGCTTTTGTGAAGGGAGAATATATCAAGTGGATTGAATTAGCCATGAAGTAAAGTGCACCACCTTGTTTTTGTGTAAACCTATGTAACCAGTTCTCAACAAATCCAGCTCATTTGCACCCCCACCTCAGGCTGGTACAATGTTGATGTATCAATGCAACAGTGCAACAAAGGCCTGTTGTACCTCCTAATCCATTTGATGAGCTACTCAGGTTGCCATTGTGTTCAAATTATCACATCATAGTTGAAATAGATTTGTTCGATCACAGAAACCAAACATTAGTATGAGTATCAGAAGCACACCCAGATGCTATGTCAATAGTATTAATCATCCAGCTTGCTGTCTGATTGTGGATCACAATTCATTATCTCGATTGGTAATTCTAACAGTGGCAAAGACTCACACTCATTGTGGTTGCAGTTTTCTGAGGTTGAATCAGACAACTCGACAGGCAATTTTAGCGCTATTGAACTGTGCTGATTAGTAGTCTTGTTAGATCATTAAAGTACTCTTTTTTAATAACTCCAAGTGTCAGTATGATGCACTTAGTATCACTTTCATTGTTGCATGTTTAAGCCCTTCTCAAGATTTCAACACACAATCAAGCTTGATACTCCTGTGGAGTACCCAAGGAGTGCGACAATGCAGGAAGTGCTACCCCTCAGATGAGAGGGGCACCTACCTATTGATGTGGGTCTTAAGGATTCTGTGGCATTATGTGAAGAAGAATCTTAATATTCTGGCCAATATTTATCCCTAAATCATCAACTAGTCAGATTAATAAGTTATCTCATTGCTTGTTGTAGGACCTTATGCACAAAGTGGCCACTGTGTCTGCCTACAACAGTGACTACCTTTAAAGACTACTGAATTGGCTCCGAGGCACTCTGAGATGTTCTGTGATATGAAAGGGAGGATACAAGCTGAGGTTTCTTCCTCTGCTCTCAGTTTGGAATCAAATAGAAGTATGACATATAAGTGGGACACCTACATTGTTCACTCATTCCTTTGTTTCTTTGTGCTGCACAGGCTAATGTCAAATGAAACATTCATTGTGTTTTTCATGTAAAACACTTCGCTTCATGCTTGTGAGAAGTCTGCAAAGTGCGGCAGCTTTTATTTAGGAATGCTAGGGGACCAGCTGGTTTCTGTCAAGATCTAGTAAATGAATGGGCCAAGCCATATTTGCACAAATGTAATATAGATCTGACTGGAATAAAAGATGTACAACATGAAAGAGGCTATCGTCAGTGGAATACTGATATTAATTGAGAAGATAAATTGAGAAATTAAATGCTGAAGATAGCAACTATACAAACAACAATGCATCTTAAAGTTTATTGGCCAGCAATCTTGCACTGAACATCATTCAGCATTGTGATTTAGTTGGAAAGGATTAGCAATTTGAATGCACTGTAAAAGTAACTGATGTTGAAATTGTGAAGAATGTAGCCTCAAAGAGCAGCAAGAGCAGAATGCCGAGAGGGGCAGGCAGGGGAGATTGATTAGGCAGGAGGCAGAATTTCAATTTTCCGATGGCGGCTCGCAGTTTTAGTATTAAGCTTTCAGAACCTGAACATTGCTGCCCTTGCAATCACATTCAAGAGTGCAATTTTGTCCAGCAAATATTCTGTATATGTCTGTGTGTACCTGTACATGTGAATCATGTGCCCTGTCAGGATAGATCTTTTCCACTGAGCTTTGCTGTGTACAAGCATCTTGACTTCTCCATAGCCCAGCTGTTTCTCTGCACAAACGCTTGCAGTATAAGGCGTGAAGGCTGTCCAAGGCAACCAATGAGATGTCTTACTCATATGCAGTTGGTGAGGTTTAGTTGGGTCTGACAGGCCAGCCCAAACAAAGCATCCGCTACAGGTTAATGCCAGCAAACCTGATCAGAGCTGGCAAGTGGGGCTTAACTCAAGAAGGGGGCTCCACTCAAAAACTTCAGATGTAAGTGAGCTAGGTAGAAAGGAATGGTGGGGAATATAGCTTATTGGGAACGTGCGCTGGAAAGACCCTGGGGAAAGGAGGGAGCAAATTGGGATACAGGAACACAATTGGAGACAGTGGAAGGGTCAATAGTCGCAGGGGTTAATTGAAGGAAGGCAAGGGGCAACAGAGGAAAGGCCGTCTACAGTTATGGGGTAAAAATGTGGCATGGAGTTGGCAACCCACTACCTTTCTGCTAAATTGGCTCACAAATGAAAGTCCCACAGAGAACGTGCAGTTCGAGTGAGTGGGTCCCGAGGTCTGTTTGCACATGTTCCTACTCAGCACAAATACATTTAACTGAGCAAATTGGAACTGAAACTGAAATATATATCATTGCATGAGCACCCAGTGAAGGTCTTAGCACTAGCAGGAATATTCACTTCAGATTCAAGGTGCTGAAGTTTGATCAACTCCTAACATCAACATCATAACCATGCTCCGTCACTGATTTAGATTAGATTAGGTTACTTACAGTGTGGAAACAGGCCCTTTGGCCCAACCAGTCCACACCGACCCTCCGAAGAGTAACCCACCCAGACCCATTTCCCTCTGACAAATGCACCTAGCATGATGGGCAATTTAGGATAAGCAATTCACCTGACCTGCACATCTTTGGACTGTGGGAGGAAACCGGAGCACCCGGAGGAAACCCACGCAGACACGGGGAGAATGTGCAAACTCCACACAGACAGTCGCCCGAGGTTGGAATCGAACCTGGGACCCTGGTGCTGTAGGAGGAAACCCATACAGACATGGGAGAATGTGCAAACTCCACACAGACGGGTGCCTGAGGCGAGAATTGAACCCGGGTCCCTGGCGCTGTGAGGCAGCAGTGCTAACCACTGAGCCACCGTGCCACCCATAGCTCTGAGAAGAACAGCCTAAGACCCATCAACAGTGGTGATGGTGACAGGAGTTACTGTTTCAACCTGGAACTGTGCAGAAGCATTTGCAAACCTAATAAGGACACAGGAATGAAACTGCTATGCAACCTGTAAATCCCAAGGTGTAAGACTACATAGAATGGGAGAATGAAAAATCACCGAGAGAATTAGCTTGAGCTCATTGTCATGCACACACAGGAAGCAATTGATCAAGACTACAAATATAGAATTCCTAGAGTACAGTAAAAGGCCACTTGGCCCTTCAAGTCTCCAGCAACCCTCCATAGTGCATTCAACCAATTCCAGCCGCCTATCATAGCCCCATAACTCTACATTTCCCATGGTTAATCCGTCGAGGTTGCACAGGCAATTTAGTATCACCAATCCACCTAAACCTTCACATCTTTGCACTGTGGGAGGAAACTCACTCTGAAAGTAAGGATAGTATGCAATCTCCATACAGACAGTCACCTAAGGTTGGAATCGAACCCAGGTCCCTGGTGCTGTGAGGTAGCAGTACTAACCACCATGCCGCCCTTGGACATGACAGAATGAGGAAGGGAAAACCAGTCATTGATCATGGAGAACGCCCCTCACCATATGGAGGTAGCTTTTAGGACAGGCTTTCACACAACATGTGACCAGCCAGGTAAGGGCTCAAAAGGTAGCTTGACTATATCAAGATCTCAAACGGGTAACCAACGTCTCATTACTGATATCTCTTCACAGATCAGCCCTTCCATTTTGGATGTTTGACCGGCTGAACCCAGCAATGATACTTACATTGTTGAAGTTAAGGAGGAAGAGGAGGACAAGAAGAATGATCAGGATCTAACAGTCCATAAGGGCTTAGGGAGCTGCAGCTGTGGATGAACAAACAATATCTGAAGAGAAGAAGACACGGTGTTTGGAAACCTCCCTAGCAGTGCCCAGGAGAAGGTCTCCTTAAAGCGACCTGCAGATGAGTGGAAGGCAGTGCCAGAGTCATCTTCATGTGATTAGCTGTCACTTAGATATGCCACCTCCTGAAGGAAGATATACTGCACCGCAGCTTGGCAGGCTGTGCTATAATAACACTGAAGACCACACCAGTATTGTACTTCCTAGTCACCAGCTTCTCTCAAACTTCAACTGGGAACATGTGCATCATCTCCAAACAGGTGTTGTGTTGTGTAAGGTCATGGTTTTGAAGGGGTTAGTGTTCATGTCACAATGAATCCACCCTTTCTCTAGATGTCACTCGCAGTGTTTGGCAAGAGATAATGAGTTCTACTGTCATTTTCAGAGGGAGCAGATGTAACTGTACCAGATTCCTAAGGTCCTCAGGATTATGCCTGACCAAGTGTAATTGTACCTACTGCTATCATGCAGTAAATATTCTTTGATCTAATGGTGCCTCTTCTGTAGATACTCCATGGTGGTAAAGTCTGTATTATTTATCAGTAGTAGGCTGAAGATGAAGCATAGACAAAGCCTGGTGGCAGAGAATTATCTCAAACAACTCAGTACCTTGCAGTAGCAGGAGAAGATGAATCACGCTGGACTCGAGACATTAATTTAGTTTCTCTCTCCACAGAGGCTGCCAGACCTGCTAAGTTTCCCAAGCATTCTCACGACCTGCTGGTTGAGAGGAAGGTTGACATACCTGAACCTGAACTGGCTTCAGTGTTGCTCTCATCTTTCTTTCTCTACTGCCATCTTGTGACATGAACACTAACCCCTTCGGGACCATGACCTTACACAACAGAATGCAAGTTTGGAGCTGCCACCTTGAGGAAACCTTGCCACTGACGACTTTGGCACATGCCCCGATGGTTCAGGAGAGCCATGGCTCACTGGGGAGGTCTTCTGCAAAGCCGCAGATGCTGTTCATCGGCCTGAGCTGGTGAAGGTATCTGTGTCCCTGGCAAAGGGGATGTGGCAAGGTTGGCATATCTAGGATGCCAATCTGTCACTCCTCCAAAATGTCACTCACTTCTTGAGGGGATGGAGCATTTGGAGGGAGGTCACATTCCACTGCCCAGTCATTGGATGGATGTATCTGTACCTTCAGTGATGGAGTGAAGGTCCCTGTACATATCTGGCCCATGCAGATTGACTTTCTGACTCTCCCTTCAGTGCCTGCCACATGGAATCAGCCAAGCACTCACAACTCAGAGCTGTGACAGCAGTCAGATCTTACGCAGACACCTCTGCCCTTCAATCCACTCTGTGCACCATCTCTGGCACCTCTGCCTGGTTTGAGGTTTGCCATCACTCGAATAGCTGAGTCCGGAAACTCAGCGTCTTGTCCTGGGCTCAGCTGGGGCCTGTTCTCTAGCAGTCCCGTGTCAAAGATCTAAGGAACTTCCAGTTTGTGACCTTGAGTCAACTCTAGAGAAATCGCCCACAGAGTGTCTCTGCATTGGCAGAGGGTGGTAAGGAAAGCATTGTTAGTATATCCTCTGAGGCCTGTGACAGTCAAACCTCAGCAACATGGTTTGAGGAGTTGGCAGAGAAGGGCACGGGAACTGGACACTTTTATTTTATCATGCCGCTATGGCAGTGGGATTTGGAGTCTACTTAGAAAAACATAATGTTCTGTTAAGCTTGCCAGCCTTATTCAAGCTTGTATTAAGATGTTAGCACATGATGTACAGTGGGGAATAGCAGGTTGGAGGCTTTCTGACTAGCTGGCTGTAAATATCCAGTCTTCCCTTCAGCATAGACATGTTCCCTTTTTGCCGTCCAGCATGTTGGCCTGCCACTCAAAGTGGGACAGAGATTTACATTGTGCATTGGAGATAAGTCCTCCTCTGTCCAGGCTGTCTCCATCAAGCCCCCTTGTTGCTTTCCATCCATTGAAAATCCCTTCTCTCCTCAGTAGCCTTCAAGCCAGTCTCTAGGGTGGAGGAACTGAAACATGGAGCTGCATTGTGCCTGGTCGTGGACATTACCAGGGGTGTGAGGGGAATTTTTTCTTTATGTATTTATTTTTGTGGAATGTGGACGTCATGGCTGGCCAGTTTATTGCCTATCCCTAGTTGCCCTTGAGAAGGTGTGGTGAGCTGCCTTCTTGCACCGCTGTAGTCCATATGCTGTGGGTTGACCCACAATGCCTTTAGGGATGGAAGTCCAGATGATGACTTGCAGACACTTAAAAGATATCTGGGTGTCTTTTAAATATGGCGCCTGAACGATGGAGCCTGGAAGGACCCAGTGGAGGACAGAATTTCCTGCTCTGTCTGTCTGCCCTGAAGATTCGATGTTTCACCCATGCATGCGTAAGTAATGAGGTTAAAGGAATGCGACCAGGTGAGCCCGTGGTACCTCCAAATTTAAGGCCCAACGTCAAACTTGGTCTCAAAAAAATTAAGAATCCGCCCCAAACTTCAGGAAAATGTGTAAATAGGAGATGTAGTGAGAGAAGAATGATTGCTGGGAGTCACACCAGAATATCTAATGGACCCATTATATTGTTACTTGATCCACGCTGACCTGAACAGCAAAGGTACTAGTAGCCACCACTTTGGATTAGTATGGTCCTGTCTGACACTGTTTCAGCAGCCATCTACCAACTAACTTGCATTGACACCCTTGATAATCCTCATTATCAGTGCCTCCTGCAACATAGCATTGTGTGTTCATCTAAGTCATTCTGTGGTCTTATGTTGTCCTTGTATTTTGTCAAAGCTGGCAGAAACTGATAACTTCATTAAATTCATTAATTATTGTGAATCAACCAATGTTCCTTGTTAACATGATTGGCATTAACTGACTAAACGGAGCATTTCCTGATAGAGAATCATGAAGATTGAAATGGTAGCCCTGAAGCCGGAGGCTGAATAGAGAAAGGTGAGGTGAATTAATGTAAAACTTGAGGTGATTAATGATTTAACCCATCACTTCATAAATATGATTTACCATTGATGGATGGGGGATGTGGAAGACTGCATAGTGGATATTTAGTTTGGGAGTCATTAGAGGCAATAGTCATAGAATCATAGAATTCCTACAGTGGAGATACAGGCCATTTGGCCCATCAAGTCCACACTAACCTTCTGAAGAGCATCCCACCCAGAACCATTCCCCATGACTAATCCACCTAACCCTGCACATTCCTGGACAGTACAGAGAATTTAGCACGGCCAATTCACCTGACCAACACACCTTTGGACTGTGGGAGGAAACTGGAGCACCTGGAGGAAACCCACGCAGACACAGGGAGAATGTGCAAACCCCCAAAATAAGTGTAGGTTAATGAAAGAAGAAATGGATATTGGTTGATTGGATACATTAACTCGGTTATAAAGGGTTACTAAAGTTTTCAATTTCTATTTCAAGCCATCTGAATATCAAATGTAAGGAGGAACAATTCCTCAGCTAAGCTGCCTGCGTCTCTTCCGAAACATCAATCAACACTTCAGTAGCTTGTCACTCCTACCATTCAGCTTGTTTTGCATGTTTCACACCTCTGTAGGAACATGGAGAAAGTGAGGACTGCAGATGCTGGAGATCAGAGTCGAGAGTGTGGTGCTGGGAAAGCACAGCAGGTCACGCAGCATCCGAGGAGCAGGAGAATCGACGTTTCAGGCATAAGCCCTTCATCAGGGAATTGTCTTCGACAGACACTCTCGACTTTGTAGGAACTTATTGTATTTATGGAGTATGAGGGGAAGGGAATGATCAATATTAATTTCAGCTTTAGGAAATAGAAAGGTGGAGTTAAGCTTGAATGTGAAATGCAAAACTAAGGGCATTGAGTTCTGAAAGCAGCAAGTATCTTGTCTGTGCCACCTGCTTTTGCAATAGCAGCTGCAGATGAGAAAGAAAAATGTTATGAAGGTTTTGGCATTTATTCAAAGCCCAATTGTAAATTGGTGTGAAAGGGTCTGACAGGGCTAAGACTGGATTGAATGCAGTAAGCATCACCCAAGTGATGATCTCAAGGGATCTTGGTCAGAGCAAATGAGGGGCTGGTGGGAGATAAAGTTGGAAATTGCTTTCTTCTAACCGGTTCTGCTTAAATGTAGGTCTTGTTCATGTAACGGTTGCCATGACATAATAAACTTCACACACTTCAGTTAACCTGACTCTTCTATACTTGTATACACGTTCAGAGCAGGATACTCAGAGCGTCATCCAGCACGAAAACAGACCTTGTGGTCCAACCAGTCCATGCCGAACATGATCCCAAACTAAACTAGTCTCACCTGCCTGCGCTTGGTCCATATCCCTCTAAACCTTTCCCATCCATGTTCTTATTCTTATTTAAACATTGTAATTGTGCTCACTTCGTCAGGACATTCATTCTACATGCGAACCACCTTCTGTGAAAAACACTCCCCTCATATCTTCTTTAAATCTCTGTTCTCTCACCTTAAAACATTGTCCCCTAGTCTTGAAATCCTCATCCTAGGGAAAAGATAACTACCATTAACTGTATCGTTACCCCTCATTATTTTATAAACTTCCATGAGATCGCCCTTCAACCTTCTATGCTCCAGTGAAAAAAGTCCCAGCCTACCTGGCCTTTCTTTATAACTCAAACCTTCGATATCCAGCAACATCCTGGTGAATTTCCCCTGAACCCTCTCCAACATAATAATATCCTTCTCATAAAAGGGCGACCAGATGGACACAATATTCCTGAAGAGATCTCACTAATATCCGAAATGGCAATATCCCCCATGGCAGTTTATCTTGTCTGTGAACAACATCATATCCTGACAGAAAAATGTCATCTTGTCCTGGAAAACTAGAGAACTCTATAATTTGATCTCTCCCCATCTCACCTTCACCACCCCTTCAATCCCTCACATTCCTCCTGTGTGTGCTCTCACGTTTGTTTCGTATCTTCAGTCGCAAAGTCTTTCCATTGGGAAATAGTGAGGAAGTTGTTGGAAAGAATTGCATCACGAATGCTTCTTCTGCCAAATATTCGAGTGTGAGTTAAATGTAGACCTTCCAGGTCAGAGCGGAAAATGTGTTGCTGGAAAAGCGCAACAGGTCAGGCAGCATCCAAGGAGCAGGAGAATCGACGCTTCGGGCATGAGCCCTTCTTCAGGACTGCAGTGGTGCAAAAAGGCAGCTCACCACCACCTTCTCAAGGGCAACTAGGGATAGGCAATAAACTGGCCAGCCATGACGTCCACATTCCACAAAAATAAATACATAAAGAAAAAAATTCCCCTCACACCCCTGGTAATGTCCACGACCAGGCACAATGCAGCTCCATGTTTCCTGAAAACCTTTCCTGAAGAAGGGCTCATGCCCGAAACGTCGATTCTCCTGCTCCTTGGATGCTGCCTGACCTGCTGCGCTTTTCCAGCAACACATTTTCAGCTCTGATCTCCAGCATCTGCAGTCCTCACTTTCTCCTTCCAGGTCAGAGACAGAGGCTGCTTCAGATTCCAATCTGTCTCTGCCAGCACTGCCTCCTCCAAACTTTCCAACCTACGCATGTTGGTTTTGAAATGCCCCCCCTCTGTCTAATATGAACCCTGACCACGTCTTGAGCTGATGGCATGTTTGTCCTACAGCCAGCCCACCTCTCAAACTACTAGGAAACAGAGACAAATATTCTTAAACAGATTCTGATGTAGATTCAGCAGACTTGAGGGAAACATGATCTTCTGGGTGTCTCAAATCTAAGAGTATATTCCCCCTATCTTAAAGGGGGATAATTGTTAGGTTAGAACATTACTCTGTATCTGACTTGGAATTATTATTGTCCAAGGGACGATGGATCTATACTCTGCATCTCGACATGGGCATGTTTGATGGGACCGCCTGACAGGATAAAAAGAAAAAAAGACTTGCATTTCTATAGCGTCTTCCATGATTTCATGATTTCAATGAAATACTTCGGAAGTGTATTATAGAGAAACATGGCAGCCAAATTGTCTACAGAAAAGTCCCACAAATATCAACGAGACATGCAACCAGGTAATCGGATTTAGTGGTGTTGGCTCAGGAAGGAGCAATAACAATTTCGATTTCACTGCCGGTTAGATGACATGTGTGTCACTCCAATCAATCATTGAAATAAGTTGCTCAAAAGAAGCAATGCTTATTTTTTTTTGAGAAGTTGTAGATATTAATTTTAATGAATCTGGACAAGTTAAATGATAAATATTCTCCAGAATAAATTGCACTATTTATCATAAGAGAGGAAGGCACTGTACATACAGTGCAGACTGCAAAATAAATATTTCTTTTGTCATATTTAATTAGCCAGTGTTATGATGTATATTGAAGGAAGGGTCCTTGTCTGCATCTGTTTATAAGGTGCTGACGTTGACACTTGCTGGACTGTGGAGGGTATATGTTATCCAGTGTAATTGAATGTGCGGTTTACCGTGAAATCAGTCCTTTGGCATTATGCAGTGCCAGCAACATGGCCTTTCATTTGTTGTCATGGACTACATGGGTGATTTATTTAAGCACGCGGTGCCTTTAAATTCTTTAGTGTAGCTGTACTGGCTGGGTAGTTTATAGAGAATGCGGAATGCCAGTGGGTTTGCAAAGTGCCCAGCCAGTGCTTGGGTGATCTCAGAAACTGTTAAACATGAAAGGGAAAATCAATTTTTCTTTTTATATTTCCTTGTAAGCATTTTCCAGATAAGTGCAGCTTCACTAGAAGGCAGGAGGTCTCAGTTTCATGGGAGGTCATTTCATTGAAAGGGTTAATAAAAGCCCACTAAATGTTCTCTGTGCGATAACAAGAAATGTCTGTTTTCATTAAAAGCCAAATACTGCAGATGCTGGAGATCGGAAATGAAAACAGGAACTGCTGGAGAAACTCACATCTGTGGAGAGTCATGGAGTCAGTGCATTACAGGCAGAGAACAGAATCAATGTTTTGGGTTCAATATGAACTCTTCAGAACAGAAGACTCTGTCATTTGAATATTGACAGCACTTTTTGTTGTCATTTTGGAAAGAGCACGTAGTTTCTGGGCCAACTGATGATTCGCGTAGTTGGAACTTATCAAGAGGTGATAAAAAGAAAGCTGCAGGTACAGACTTAAGTGCTGAGTAGATGCGGTTTCCAGAGAGCTGTGTATGTAGTTCCTCACATCCATTTGCACTGAAGGTGTTGATTGCTCTGGCTTACGCACAGCAGTATGCTGTGAGCTAGCTCAGCGACCAAGGGGCTCAGGTTTTGGATGTGACACTGGAGGTTCTGGTGAAGAAGGTTAGGAGGATGCTTTCCTGTCCCTGTAACGAGTGGACAGAGATGGGGGTGGTGAGGAATGGGAAGACATCTCATCTTGCTCACACTCCTGCTTGTTTCTCCAGCATTAACTGAACATGCTTTGTCTATAAAGGCTTTAGGACCCTGGAGCAACTTGGTGATGATGACATTGAACTGTTCTCCACTGGGCATAAAAACCAGTTTGGGCGGAGTTAGTTAGAACAAATAAAGATATGTAGATAGAGAGAAGTGCAAGGGGAGGGATGGTTATCAAGAAGCCTCAGCCTGGAGATAGTTCTTGACCATACCTTTTCCTCAACCAGTCTTTTTTGAGTCCAAATTGTTGGATGTGGGCATAAAATTTCATCATGAATGGTGGCAGTGATGGACTCCAGTGACTACAAAATCTTGGAAGTTGTGAAGATCAAGAAACAGACCTGAAATCATTTAGAGAAGAGAAGAACTCAAAAAATCACATTTTTAAACAGAACACTGACTTGGCAGATCTGTTGGACATTGTGGTACCCTTTAAAACTGAATTATTTCCGTACTGAATATTTAGTATTTCCTGTGTAGCATAAGAGCTCATTTAACTGTGTTACTGTAGTAAGTAGCCTTCGACAAGAATAAACAAAAAGATCATCAGTCGCAACTCTTTCAAATTATAAATGCAGTGTTTGGGAGTACAAGAAGTTTTTATTCTTAGAGGAATGGAAACTAACTCTTAAAAGGGGGTGGGAAATGAACAACAGTCACCCTGAATCATGAGTAGCCGCCTTTGGTGATTGGTCAAAGGATTCAGACAATTATTTAACACAGCACAAATTACCAGCCTCTAGAAAGAGGGTATATCAAGAAGGGAACGGGGGCAGAGGGCAGTCCTCATCAGCTCGTCCATATAGGCAGCAGTCCTTGTCAGGGACCTGTCTTCACCAGAGTCAAGATGGACCAGAGGAGGAGGAAGATCCAGGGAAGAGTTCCCTAACTCATCGGTGAGAGATCACAACACAGCCCCCCTCATCTTTACCGAGATTGATGCATTCTGCACCAAGGGCTTGTTCATTCTCTAGTATCAGTGAATCATCTTCAGTTGTCACTGTTGTATACCTGCTTTGTCTAATTCATTTTTGAATCATATCCAATCTCAATAAACGATCAGCAAGTTGTTTTCAAATGGTCAAGTGCCTATATTAATTAAAATCCCCCAAAATCAACACTTAGCTCTGTAAAAACCATCTCGATTCTTCACCTTCACAACCCCTTTCCATTGACATTTCTTCAATAGACAACCCTGTTTATAAGTTGATAAGATATAAGAGTAGAATGAGGCCATTTGATCCATCGGGTCTGCTCCACCATTCAGTCATGGCTGATATGCTCCCCACCCCCATTTTCCTGCCTTTTCCCCATAATCCTTCAACCCAATACCAATTAAAAATCTGTCCAACTGTTCCTTAAATTTACTCACTGGGGTAGCAAATTCCACAGATTCACAACCCATTGGGAGAAGTCGTTTCTCCTCAACTGTGTTTTAAATTTGCTACCCCTTCTCCTAAGACCATGAGCTCTTGTCCTAGAATGCCCTACAAGAGAAAACATCTGCTCCACATCTGTTTTATCCACACCTTTTATCATCTTGAATACCTCAATTTGATCTCCCCTCATTCTTCTAAATTCCAGAGATTAAAGGCATAAACTGTTCATTCTCTCTTCGAACTGAAATTTCTGAATGTGCTATATCTAACATTCTACCAGGACTAAATGGAATTTTATGGACTGGGGATAATATCCTGTTATACACCAAAACCCCCCAGTACCATGACAGGAGATTGCATGATGTCCTGAAGTGTTTACAAGAACTGGGACTTACACTGAATAACAATGTGAGTTTTCTAGGGTCCCCATGCATTTCACAATGTGGAAGCAGGCCATTAGGGCCAACAAGTCCACACTGACCCTCCAAAGAGTATCCCACCCAGACCCATTCCTCTATCTATTACTCCACATTTACCCTTGACTAATGCACATAAACTACACACCCCTGAACATGACAGGCAATTTAGCTTGGCCAATCCACCTAACCTGGACATCTTTGGACTGTGGGAGGAAACCAGAGAACCTGGAGGAAACTCATGTGGACACGGGGAGAATGTGCAAACTCCACACAGTCACCCAATACTGGAATCAAACCTGGGTCCCTGGTGCTGTGAGGCAACAGTACTAACCACTGACCCACTATTTACTAGGAGTCACATGGTTCTCATGATCCCCAGTAAACTGAAAGATTTACTGATTCCAAAGTCTTCGCTTGACCTACAACAGTTTCTGGAGCTATGGCGAATCATTAGGCCAGATCTTAAGCACTCCTTGTCCCTGTTACGGAATGCTTGAGAACTCTCTTAAGCATGGTATTGGGACACATGATCACAGCCAACCTGTCAGATGGTTATAGGTCATAGAGATGTACAGGAAAGACATGCTGTCTCCCACCCAATGTCTCAGCCCATTATAATCCATCTCAACCCATGATGACTGCTGTGGACGCCTCAGCCATGGGTACTGCGGCAGTTCTTTCTCCGGAAGAGTGGGAAAGATATTGAAATCCTATATATTACTCTTAAAGGATGTTACCAGATGTGGAGACTCAGCGTGCCACCACTGAGAAACAGGCTTTAGTGGTTAAATAGGCCCGTGAAAATTGTATTGATTACATTTTGGGCCTCACGAGGCATAAATTAGAATCTTTTCTTTTCAGTGCTCTTGTTAAATTTATGTTTGTTACAATAAATAGTGTTTTTTTTACTATTAAGAAGAACCTGCTGTGAATTGATTTTGCCCTGAGTCAGGAAAATTGGGCATTTTTGTGGTTTCAGTGGGATCTTATATGTTTATATATTTTATGGCAGCCTATGTTTTAGTGGGGCATCCTTATCAGTGCACTCTTCCCAATTAACTCATGAAACCTTCTTAAGGAAGAGGAGTCCAGAATCCAGAGACCAATGTGGCACTTCTCCAAAAAGCTTTAGTAAATATAAGAGACAACACTCCACAATGGAGAGGGAAACCCTCAGTTTATTGCAGATTCTCAAATACTTTGAGATACATATCCAAAAGGAGCACAGAACAACCACAGTCTATGCTGATCACAATGCATTAACTTTTGCACAAAGGTTTAAGAACCAGAATGTTACATTATTCTATTGAAGTTTTTTCCTTCAACAAATGAGTTAAAACATATCTGGGAAATCAAATGTGATCCAGAGCTTAAAGAAGCCCAGTTAGAACTAAAAAGACAGTATTGACTGAGGCGAGAGAAATGAATACTTGTGAAGGTGTCCATTATTTTATTTCTTTTTCATTTTTCTCCCTTGTAATGATATGCTGTTAAAAATCACACAACACCAGGTTATAGTCTAACAGTTTATTTGTAAGCCCTAGCTTTTGGAGCGTTGCTCCTTCATCAGGTGGTTGCTTCAGAAAGTTGGTGCTTACAAATAAACTGTTGGACTATAACCTGGTCATGGAGTCATACAGCCATAGAGATGTACAGCACAGAAGCAGACCTTTCAGTTCAACTCATCCATGCCAACCAGATATCCCAAACCAATCTAGTCCCACCTGCCAGCACCCGTCCAGATCCCTCCAAACCCTTCCTCTTCATACATACCCATGCATATGCGTATTAAACGTTATACAATATTAGGAGATGGAAAGAGGGTATTTTATCCATCAGATTATTTCTCTTCACAAGCCACTGAGTTAAATCCTGCTTCCATGCTCATTTCCTTTCTTTCAACATCATCTTCCAAACTAATATACCCTACCACCTGAAAGGGCAAGGTCAATAATTACACAGGAACACCATCAGCAAGTTTTCCTTGAAACCACACACACAACACTGACTTGGATAAATATGACTATCAGTGTCACTACATCAAAGTTGTAGAACTCCTTCACTATAAGGTATGAAATACCCATGCTACATGAATGCCTGGGATTCAATAAAGCAGCTCAACAGCTCTTTCTTTGGTGCACTTAGAGACAGAAAATGAATAGGCACTTTGTTAATGATTCACCCATCTTAGGAAAGAATTTAAAAAGGTTGAGAACATAGCATATTCCTCTTTCAAGCAAACATAGATTTTAAAATAATTTGAATCATAGAGTCATAGAGATGTACAGCACGGAAACAGACACTTTGGCCCAACCCGACCATGCCGACCAGATAATTCCAACCTAATCTATTCCCACCTACCAGCACCTGGTCCATATCCCTCCAAACCCTTCCTATTCATATACCCATCCAGATGCCTTTGAAATATTGCAATTGTATCAGCCTCCACCACTTCCTCTGGCAGCTCATTCCATATACGTACCACCCTCTGTGTGAAAATGTTGCCCCTTAGGTCTCTTTTATATCTTTCCCCTCTCTCCCTAAACCTATGCCCTCTAGTTCTGGCCTCCTCAACCCCAGGGAAAAGACTTTGTCTATTTATCCTATCCATGCCCTTCACGATTTTATAAACCTCCATAAGGTCACCCCTCAGCCTCCGACGTTCCAGGGAAAACAGCCCGAGCTTATTCAACCTCTCCCGCCAGCTCAAATTCTCCAACCCTGGCAACATCCTTGTAAATCTTTTCTGAACCCTTTCAAGTTTCACAACATAGCAGTAGACCAGAATTGCATGCAATATTCCAACAGTCGCCTAACCAATGTCCTGTACAGCCACAACATGATCTCCCAACTCCTGTACTCAATAGTCTGACAAATAAAGGAAAGCATACCAAACGCCTTCTTCACTATCCTATCTACCTGCGACTCCAAGGTCTCTTACCATTAAGTGTATAGGTCCTGCTAAGATTTGCTTTCCCAAAATGCAGCACTTCACATTTATCTAAATTAAACTCCATCTGCCACTTCTCAGCCCATTGGTCCATATGATCAAGATCCTGCTGTAATCTGAGATAACCCTTTTCGCTGTCCACTATACCTCCAATTTTGGTGTCATCTGCAAACTTACTAACTATACCTCTTATGCTCACATCCAATGATGAAAAGCAGTGGACCCAGCACCGATCCACTGGTCACAGGCCTCCAGTCTGAAAAACAACCTTCCACCACCACCCTCTGTCTTCTACCTTTGAGCCAGTTCTGTATCCAAATGGCTAGTTCTTCCTGTATTCCATGAGATCTAACCTTGCTAACCAGTCTCCCATGGGGTACTGAAATCCAAATAGATTACATCTACCACTCTGCCCTTATCAATCCTCTTTGTTACCTCTTCAAAAACTCAATCAAGTTTGTGAGACATGATTTCCCACCCACAAAGCCATGTTGACTATCCCGAATCAGTCCTTGCCTTTCCAAATACATGTACATCCTGTCCGCCAGGATTCCTTCTAACAACTTGCCCACCACTGATGTCAGGCTCACCGGTCTATAGTTCCCTGGCTTGTCCTTACCACCTTTCTTAAACAGTGGTACCACATTAGCCAACCTCCACAGTCTTCCGGCACCTTACCTGTGACTATCGATGATACAAATATCTCAGTAAGAAGCCCAGCAATTACTTCTCTCACTTCCCACAGAGTTCTAGGGTGCACCTGATCAGGTCCTGGGGATTTATCCACTTTTATGCATTTCAAGACATCTAGTACTTCCTCCTCTGTAATATGGACATTTTTCAAGATGTCACCATCTATTTCCCTACTGTCTATATCTTCCATGTTGTTTTCCACAGTAAATACTGATGCAAAATATTTGTTTAGTATCTTCCTCACCTCCTGCGGCTTCACACAAAGGCTGCCTTTCTAGTTTTTGAGGGCCCCTATTGTCTCCCTAGTTACCCTTTTGTCCATAATGTATTTGTAAAAACCCTTTGGATTCTCCTTAATTCTATTTGCCAAAGCTATCTCATGTCCCCTTATCGCCCTCCTAATTTCTCTTTTATACTCCTACTGCCTTTATCCTCTTCGAAGGATTCACTTGATCTATCCTGTCTATGCCTGACATATGCTTCCTTCTTTTTCTTAACCAAACCCTCAATTTCTTTAGTCATCCAGCATGCGCTATACCTATCAGCCTTTCCTTTCGCCCTGACAGGAATATACTTTCTCTGGATTCTCATTATCTCATTTCTGAAGGCTTCCCATTTTCCAGCCGCCCCTTTACCTGCGAACATCTGCCCCCAATCAGCTTTCAAAAGCTCTTGCCTAATACCGTCAAAATTGGCCTTTCTCCAATTTAGAACTTCAACTTGCCTTATTTACCAAGAGTAAGTCAAGTTTTGCACCTTCTCTAGTAGGTACAGTAAACCATAATTCAACATAACTTTATGGCAGAGAATTCCATGTTCTAAATTCATTTTTTTTCTGACCTTTAATTCCGGATTATTTTCAATTTGTGCTCTTGTTGTGATCCAGCGAAAACAAGTTAATATAAAATCTATAATTACATTGCCTTATTATGGTTTCATGGTCTTATGCTTCCAATTGTAATTTCTACTTCTAAAAGATGAGATTTCCACTGTCAAGACTTTATTTATTGCCTATACCTAGTTGCTCCAAGGTATTGTTGGGCCATCACCTTGAACCACATGATGATGCCAGGCACAGAACTTTGACCCAGTGATGATGAACAAACCACCACGTTTATACAATCCACAATGCATCTTAGAAAGGAATGTGGTGGTAATTGTGCCCCTTATAGAATTGTTGTTCCTATCACTCTTGGCAATAGGTCACAAAGGAGGTGGTACAAGTACACAATCCTTATCCGAAATGCTTGGGGCCAGCTGGTTTTCAGAATTCAGAATTTTTTGAAATTTGGATTAAGTGACAGTTCAACGGTGAAATTTTAAAAAATCTTACCAAAAAGCAGACTCACTGTGAGTAATGGGCCCTGAGACAAAATTGAAGCCTGCCAGTGCTGGGCCACATCTGAGTGACACACATGAGTTGGGTTAACTGTTTGCAAGTCAAACAACTTTTTCTTATATAATATGTTTTTATTGAGAAAAATAGATTTTTAAAATATTACAAGTACAAAACAATGCAATTCAGAGCAGTATAAAAATAAACCTTAATAATAAAAAAATCCCCAACCCACCCTCCTGTACAAATGTATAAACATATATAAAAAAAATAAAAGTACAAAAAAAACCTAAACTAGTTATTTAACTAAATAAATAAATAACCAACAATAAAACAAATAAATAGTAATAATTCAGCCCAGCCAAACAAACACTCATACATTTACAGTTCCTCCTCCCTGGATATTGGACATGTGAAACACAATCATTACGGCTGTATAAAAGCCCTTGTTACTGTGGCAGATAAATCTGTGTCCAGCCCAGCCAAACAAACACTCATACATTCACAGTTCCTCCTCCCTGGATATTGGACATGTGAAACACAATCGTTACGGCTGTATAAAAGCCCTTGTTAGTGTGGCAGATAAATCTGTGTCCAGAAATTCCAAAAAGGATTGCCATGTCTTGTAAAAATTCTCAGATTTGTGGTGTACCATATTTGTGAGAAAATCCAGAGGAATATGCTCCATAACAATCTTCCGCCGAACCAACAGGTCTGGGAGTTTTCAGATACCCAACCTAGCAAGATATTCTTTCTTGCACAAAACATGAGAATATTGAAAAGGTTTTTCTTATGCGCGTCTGCAGGAAATACAGTGACAAGGCCCAAAAGGAGAGAGATAGGGTCCTTCTCCACCCTTACACCCAAAATCCTCTCCATTGCACCCACCACAGCGCTCCAATATGTTTGAAGCATGCCACAAGACCAAAGACAATGGGTAAGAGTGCCCGTACAGACCTTGCACTTGGGACATGCTGAAGATACTCCTGGTTTAAATTTTGACAAACGGTCTGGGGCTAAGTGGACCCTGTGGAGAATCTTCACCTGTAAAGCATGGGTCCTATTGCAAATTGATATCTTCCTTGCATTCTCCCAAATATCCTCCCATGCCTCTGAAGAAACTTCAACACCTAGCTCTCTTACCCACATCTTGCAGAGTCGATCAGACGCATCTGAGGTGGCACCTCCCAATTGGTGATATAAAGTACTGACAGAAAGTGTACTCTTAGCCCTTAGTACCCCTCTTTCTATGTCAGATTTGTAGGGATCAGTCAAAAGTGTGGTCTTTTTTTGAATAAAATCCCTAACTTGAAAAAAACGAAAGAGGTCTCTATTAGATAACTCGTACTTCCGTACTAACTGATCGAAGGACATCAAAATGTCTCCCTCAAATAAATCGCCCACGCAAGACACATCCCGAGCTGCTCAACGTTTAAATCCTGAATCTGTCACACCCGGTTGAAAACCCAGCATATCCACTAAAAGTGTAAACAAAGGTGTTTTGCCAATATTGCCTTCCCTCTGCCGAATTGCCTCCATGCTTAAACAGCATTGATAACTATTGGGTTATGGCAATATTCCCTAATTGTCCTCAGCTTGTCCAAAAACAGCAAACTAGTAAAGGGGCACCTTGCCTGGGAGGCTTCGATATCTAGCCATTTTGAAAAAGGATCACCACAAACCCAATCACTCACCTAGGTCAAAAGCGAGCTTAATTGGTCATTTTTAATGTCTGGAAGGTCCACTCCCCCCAGTCTGTGAGGCAACTGTAGTTTGGTTAATTTAATGACAGGCCGCTTATGATACCAGATGAAGGAGCTGAACCAGCTGTTCAGTCTCCTGAGTGTTTGCTTATTGAAAATCAGGGGGAGCATCCGTATAGGGTATAGCAAACGAGGGAGAATATTCATCTTAATAAGCGCTATCCAACCCTACCATGAGACTGGAAGTGCCTCCCATCTTTGGAGATCTTGTTTGATTTTTCCAAATAATTGAGTAAAATTGGCTTTAAATCGCCAATCCAGAACTGGAGTAATGAATATGCCCAAATACACAAAACCCCCCTGTGACCACCTAAATGGGAATCTATAGTTGCCCTCAAGACCAAGCTCCTTGGTAAGACCACCCATAAGCATAGCCTCTGATTTAGCAAAATTAATCTTATACCCTGGAAAAGTGCTAAACATGTGAATGCATTGTATCAGGCAAGGCACTGAAACTGCTGGATTTGTCAAAAAAATTAGGGCATCGTCTACATACAGCGAGATCTTATGTCATTCTGACCCCACTTCTGGAGCTGATATATTGGGATCCCCATGAATGGCCTATGCCAATGGTTCAATCACCAATGTGAAAAGCAGTGGTGAAAGGGGACAGCCCTGCCGGCTGCTCCTAAAAATACCAAAATTGCATGATCATACTCCGTTGGTAATGACCGCCGCGGGAGGTACATTGTAGAGAACCTTTACCCATTTTATGAAAACTTCACCCAGACCAAACCACTCTAGAGTACAGAAAAGGTACGGCCACTCAACTCTGTCAAATGCCTTCTCTGCATCTAAAGAAATCACCAATCCCTGTATTGACTGCTATTGGCATGCTTGAATTACGTTAAGCAGCCTCCTAGCACTCTGAAGCTGCCTCACAGCTTCCTGCACTTCTTGCTCTGATAATGGGGCATTGAGAAAGGACTGTTGTTCGGGAGTCACGCCCGGGAGCTTCAGATCTCTAAAAAAGGATTCCATTTTGGCCTGCCCCTCCTCACAATTCTCAGACTTATATAACTTAGAGTAGAATCTCTGGAATGCCACATTAATCTTTTTAGAATCACATCTTAGGTTCCCAGACCCTTCCCTAATCGCTGTAATGGTTTGTGGGGCACTTCTCTTTCTGGCAAGGTATGCTAAGTATTTGCCCGGCTTGTCACCATGCTCGCATAACCTTTGCTTTGCAAAAGCCAGCTCCTTCTTTGCCGTCTGCGTGAGCACGGAATTTAATGCAGACCGCAGTGCCATAATTCTCTGTAGTTTGACCAACGAGGGTCAGTCAAAGTAGGCCTTCAACCGTGCTTCAAGGAGACGTTGCTGCTCACCCTTCTGCTGCTTCCTACTGGTGGAATATGAAATAACTAAGCCCCTGGCATAAGCTTTGGCAGTTTCCCAGAGAACGGATGAGCTATCAACCGAGCCTATGTTGATGTCCAGGAATGCCTGAAATTCCCTAGAGAAATACTCCACAAACTTACTGTCCATGAGGATAAAGGGATCCATTCACCAGTACCTTGAATCCACTGTAACATCCTTAGTCTTAACCATGAGGTACACTGGAGCATGATCAGAGATGGCAATATTACCAATCGTACAGGATGCCACCAGATCCAGGGTTACCACAGGGGTCAGGAAAATAATCAATCCTTGTGTGACATCTGTGCGGATTGGAGAAAAATGTGAAATCCCTACCTGTACGGTGGAGACACCTCCAGACATCCACCAACTCTAATTCCCCACACAAACCCAATAACTGTTTAGTTTGTGCAGAGGGTATCGAGGGATCTTTGGGCAACCTGTTCTACTGTGGGGTCCATGAGGCAGTTAAAATCTCCCCCTATAATGATGTGCCTGGGCTCGAGACTTATCAATTTAGAAAAAACATCTACCAAGAATTTAAGAGGATGAGCTGGGGGACAATAAACATTTAAAATACATATTCTTCCCCATTTATCAAGGCTTTAAGAATTGCAAAACTCCCGGATGTGTCTTTAACACATTCCAACAATTTAACTGAGAGATTTTTCCTAACCAATATAGCCACTCCCCTATTTATGGTATTAAATGATGAAAAATAAACTCGGTCAAAGCCATTCTGCTGTAATTTCAGATGCTCCTTGTCATCCAAATGCGTGTCCTGTAACAAAGCATTATCCACCTTCTTCTTTCTAAGACTCAAGAGTACCTTCTTCCTCTTAATTGGTGAGTGACTTTCCTTGATAATCCAGGTACACCATTTAATCAAATCATTGGCCATAATCTTCTGAAATTACATTTAAATTCCAGCGAGGAGGAACCGGAACCACAAACTGCTGAGCCTTAGTGTCACATGATCCACCAAATATAAAAACTATATAAACTAAAACCACTACATTTAACAAACCTTCAAAATTATTAAAAATAAAAAACCCAACAGAAACCAAAAAACAAACCAACATATAAAGCATCACCAGCGCTTAGTAGGGGAAGTCACCCCTTGCCTGGAGGGGGCAACTACCCATCCCAAACTGCCCATAAGTAGGCATCTAACCATGGGCTTATGCCCGAAATGTCAATTCTCCTTCTCCTTTGATGCTGCCTGACCTGCTGTGCTTTTCTAGCAACACATTTTTAAGATCGAACCATCCCAGCCACCTTCACTTCTCCCAGCGAAAGCCGCACCGCAAACACAAGCTGAAAGGAATAAACACCCATAGAATATCGATATGAATAAAAAAAATTCTTTTATATATAAAAAAGAGGTAAATAAATACCCCACCCATTCTTTGGTGTATCCTAACTTAGAAATTGAAAATGTACATCTTAACCACCGCCAGACATAGTTTAAACCAAATTATTATCAATAAAGGAAAAAAGAAGAAAAAATAAATCTCCAACCGGATTTCCTCCATTTCGTTTACAAAGTGATAAATACATACCCAAACAACACTATTTATTCATACTAAAATTATTCAAATTAGGTTAGTTTGTCCACAAGGTCTCTTGCCTTCTCCGATGTGTCAAAGAAACGTATGGATCCATACAAGGTGACCCGAAGCACTCCTGGATATCTCAGGGAGCACTAAATCCCAGGCTCCCTCAGTCTCCTCTTGACATTGTCGTTTGCTTTTCGTTTCTGGATCACTGCCGCTGAAAAGTCCTGAAAGAACATGATCTTAGAGCCCTCATAAATTAGGGCCTTTGGATCCTTCCCTTGGAGTCTGGAAGCATCCATGACTCTCTCCTTATCCCAGTAATGATGGGACCGCATCAGGAAAGGACGAGGACATTGACCCAGACCTGATCTCCGCACTACAATCCGGTGAGCCCTGTTTATCTTCAATCCTCTCATGCCAGCCTCCAAGTCAAGGAATTTCGGCAGCCAATCCTCAACAAATTCTGCAGGCCGCTCACCTTCCTTACCCTCAGGCAGACCGATGATCTGAATATTTTTTCTCCTGCCCCAGTTTTTAAAGATCATCCACTTGGTCACACAAATTACGAACCTGCTTCTTCAGGGCTTGGATCCTATCCTTGGATGAACTGGCTTCAGCTTCCACCTCTGTGACCATGTGCTCCACCTCATCCGTCCTCTTCTCCAGGTGTCCCAGCTTCTGCAGCATGAGAGAGACTGGAGCCAGCTTCTCTTCAATCTGTTTCCCCAGCATCTCGCGAGATTTCGAGAGCTGGTTCACCAGGTCCTGGAGAGTAATCGGCTCCGAAGCTGCTGCAGGCCGAACTGCTGACCCAGTCTCGGATGCTCTTCCTCCTTTTCTCGGCATCTTTGGATGGCTGAAAATACAGGTAAGTTAATTTTTAGACATTTCTTGGGACTCCATGATCTTTCTGGAGTCCCAAGAAATCCCATTGGCCTGGGTTGGGTGGTTTAAAGGACCGTCCTCTCCTGCTGCGATGCGAAGCTCTGCAGGTGATGTTCTCAGACCACCGCCATCTTAGATCCCCCCAAACCACCTTGATAATGAGAAAAAAAGTCACAAGAAAACCTTTGGATTTTGGAGCTTTTGGGATTTCAGGATTTCGGATAAAGGGTTGTCTACCTGTATTGCCAAAGTAATATATACGAGTTGCCACAGTGAATGCAGATTTTATACATAGTGCATCATATATATGCAGCAATGATGGAGCATATGTACTGGATATTTTTCTTATTTGCAGATGAAAATCATTTTAGTCCATTAAGATCTTAAGATTCAAAATACACTCTTTCCCTAGGGTTATTTCCTCATAAGTATGACTCAAAATACTAAATCCGAAGTGTCACAATAGTATGTGTTAGGTAGGCGAGAGGTTATTAGGGTGGACAAATCCCCAGGACCGGATGGGATCTATCCCAGGTTGCTGAGGGAGGCTGAGGGAGGCGAGAGAGGAAATAGCTGGGGCCCTGACAGATATCTTTGTGGCATCCTTAAATAAGATGAGGTGCCAGAGGACTGGAAGGTTGCTCATGTTGTCCCCCTGTACAAGAAGGATAGTAGAGATATTCCGGGTAACTACAGATCAGTGAGCCTGACATCGGTGGTGGGGAAGTTGCTGGAGAGGGTACTGAGGGATAGGACCTATTTTTATTTAGAAAAGAATGGGCTTATCAGTGATAGGCAACATGGTTTTGTGCGTGGGAGATCGTGCCTTACCAATTTAATAGAGTTCTTCAAGGAAGTGATTAAGTTGATAGATGAAGGAAGGGCTGTTGATATCATATACATGGACTTTAGTAAGGCATTTGATAAGGTTCCCCATGGTAGACTAATAGAGAAAGTGAAGTCACATGGTATGCAGGATGTTCTAGCTAGGTGGATAAAGAACTGGTTGAGCAACAGGAGACAGAGTATTGGTTGAAGGGAGTTTCTCGAAATGGAGAAAGGTGACCAGTGGTGTTCCACAGGGATCAGTATTGGGGCCACTGTTGTTTGTAATATACATAAATGCTCTGGAAGAAGGCACTGTTGGTGTGATCAGCAAGTTTGCAGATGACACGAAGATTGGTGAAGTAGCAGAAAGCATAAGGGACTGTCAGAGAATATAGGAGGACATAGATAGACTGGAGAGTTGGGCAGAAAAGTGGCAGATGGTTTTCAATCCAGGCAAATGTGAGGTGTGGCAGATGGTTTTCAATCCAGGCAAATGTGAGGTGATGTAAGTAGGCAAGTCTAATTCTAGAGTGAATTATACAATGGACGGAAGAGCCTTGGGAAAAGTTGATGGGCGGAGAGATCTGGGAGTGCAGGTCCACTGTACCCTGAACGTTGCTGCACAGGTGTTTAGAGTGGTCAAGAAGGCATATAGTATGCTTGCCTTCATTGGACGGGGTATTGAATATAAGACCTGGCGAGTCATGTTAAAATTGTACAAGACATTGGTTCGGCCGCATATAGAATACTGTGTATAGTTTGGTCGCCACATTACCAAAAGGATGTGGATGCTTTGGAGAGGGAGCAGAGAAGGTTTACGAGGATGTTGCCTGGTATGATGGGTGCTAGCTATGAAGAGAGGTTAAATAGGTTAGATTTATTTTCATTAGAAAAAAGGAGATTGAGGGGGGACCTGATTGAGGTTTATAAAATCATGAAGGTAATAGAGAGGGTGGATAGAGACAAGCTTTTTCCCAGGGTGAAGGATTCAATAACGAGAGGGCACGCTTTCAAGGTGAGAGGTGGAAAGTTTAAGGGGGATACACACCACAAGTGCTTCACACAGAGGGTGGTGGGCATTTGGAACACGTTGCCAGCTGAGGTGGTAGAGGCAGGCACGGTAGATTCATTTACAACGGGATGGAACCATTCGCTGCCACCGATTAGCCACTGCCCTTTCACCGCCGAGGACGCTTAGCCACCGCCCATTGGCCGCTGAGGACGATTCACCATCGCAAGTGTTTGTAACTCATTTTTATGTATAAACCAATAAAATGATATTTATTTTACCTCATTTTTTATCAATATGTACTATATTGTTGTATAAATAAAGGGGACTGAGAAGTATGAAAGAAAAGGCGGGAGGGAAAACAATCAGTACATTTATATATTTCCGGTGGCAAATAGTCTCCAGAGGTCAAACGACCCCGGTGGAGAAACGCTGGTGGCGAACCGGTAGTGACTAATCGGCGGCGGCAAATGTGCCGCGGTGAATCGTTACCAACCCCATTTACAATGCGTCTGGACAGATGCATGAGTGGGTGGGGGGGGCAGAGGGATACAGATGCTTAGGAATTGACCAACAGGTTTAGACAGTACAGCTTGATTGGCTCAGGCTTGGATGGTCAAAGGGCCGGTTCCTGGGCTGTAAGTTTTCTTTTCTTTGTTATAGCATGTTTTCTCTGAAAGAGAAAAGTTAGCATCGTGGGGAATCCTAAAGAAATTCAAGCTAATATATAAATGCAAGCTATCCTTTTAACAAAGTGCTTTGAAAATAAAAAAATGCTATGTACAATTTTAAGAAACTCCCAACTAATTAGATTTTTCCAAAGGAAGTTCTAAGAATTGCTAGTTGTTAATTCACAGGAGCATGGGAGCAAGGGGAAGAGACACTAATTTATTTTTAAAACATTAATGCTAGAATAGGGTTTGAAGAAAGTAGGATTTCTTTTATTTTTCCAAATGCAGCAATGTTGTTGCAGTCTAGAACATACTACCTGAACCAGATTGAACAGCAGTTTTCAAAAAGGGACTAAATGTATACTTGAAAATGAGGAGGGAGAAATTTGAAGGACTGAGAGGAAAAAGGAGCAGAATAGAGGTAAGTTGACAGTTCTTTCAAAGACCTAACAGAGATATGGTAATCAGAGTGCACCCGTCTATGCTCAATATACATGAATAAAAATGAAATTCCTGTCAACATTGCCTGGAATTTGTCAACAAAGGGAACCAACAAAATCATTCACTATTTCAGGAAATTATTTTACCAAACCAGCAGAAGTCAATATAAACTAATTCCTACAATTAAATATGGTTGTAAATTTGATTTTGCTGCATTTAGAATTTCTACAATATAGTATGGAGCACTTACCCTTTAACAAAACCAAAATATTATTGAAATGAAACTCTGGGGTGATGAAGGACAGTGGTTCAGTGGTTAGCACTGCTGTCTCACAGCACCAGGGTCTTAGGTTCGATTCCAACCTCGGGCGACTGTCTATGTGGAGTTTGTACGTTCTCCTCGTGGGTTTTCTCCGGGTGCTCCGGTTTCCTCCCACAGTCCAAAGATGTGCAGGTCAGGTGAATTGGCCATACTAAAATTGCCTGTAGTGTTAGGTGCATTAGTCAGAGGGAAACGGGTCCAGGTGGGTTACTCTTCGGAGGGTCGGTGTGGACTTGTTGGGCCGAAGGGCCTGTTTCCACACGGTAGGGAATCTAATCTAATCTAAAAGTTAGTCAGAACACTGGGCAATTTAAATTTCTTACAGTGTGGATACAGGCCCTTCAGCTCAATAAGTCCACACCGACCCTCCAAAGAGTAACCCACTCAGATCCATTTCCCTCTGACTAATGCACTTAAAACTATGGGCAATTTAGCATGGCCAATTCACTTGGCTTGCATATCTTTGGACTGTGGGAGGAAACCAGAGTACACAGACACTGAGAGAATGTGCAAACTCCACACAGACCATTACCCAAGGCTGGGATTGAACCTGGGACCCTGGTGCTGTGAGGCAGCAGTGCTAACCACTGATTCACCATGCCACCCACAATTCACAATTAAGCATTTCACTCTTTCTAAAAAGTAAACAAAATGTATTGTGGACAAAGCACAGATATTAAACTTGCAGAAATCGATTCCTGTTTGATTAGAATTATTATTTTGTTTAAAGAAAAACTGAAAATGAAGTTGTAATTTTAGTGCAATTCACTTTGCAGTTCTGCATTTTAACAACGGTGAGCTTAATAAGGCTGTTTACATTTAAAGTTCATTTAAGTTAGCAATGATCCTGTACAGTTGATTCTGCTATAACATGAATTGGCTTAAAGGCAAATGAAGGATTTAGACTGTTATTGGTAGAACATGAACTTTCCTTACCTGCATTGGTCATTTGCTATTTGCATGAGACCGCAACTATCGCCTTATATCAGAACCAACTGTATTTAAAAAATGATTGAAAAGCTCCTGCAGCGAAAATAAGTATAACCTGTGTATCAACACATGGGAAATTCAGCCTAAAGCTGTCTGAAGTGGGGGGAGAGCCTCTGGAAAGGATCTGCACACTTCGAGTCTCATCTCCAATAAAGTCAAGCACAACAGTGAAATAAATGCATGGGAACCCAGGTATCCCACTCTCCTATTCCCTCAACCACCATCTGTCCCATCTCTGACAGAGACTGCAGGTTGGGCACTAGACTCTTAAGTCACCAGAGCAGTAATTTTTAGTGTGAAACCAAGTCACGCCCGACCATGAGGGGCTGCCTTAAGAAGAGATACGAAAAAATCTCTCAATATTACTGAGACATTGATTTAAATAACTTAATGAAAAAATAATAAGAACATGTATTTCAATTACAATCCACGATTTATTCTGGAAAACAACAATATTGAATATTTAGTATTATAAAACATTACAATGTGTTTCATTAAACTAAATTTGACACTGAACCACATTAAGGCAGGAAACCAAAGGTTTGATCAAACAGGCGGCTTCTATGGAGTGCCTCAAAAGAAGGAAAGCGAGGAAGAGTGGAGTAGAGGTTCAAGAAGAGAACTTCAAAGCTTCAGGTTTTTGCAGCTGATGGGATGAACACCAATCTTGGAGCAGTTAAAATTAGGGATTGTGGGATTTTAAAATGTGTACACCCCCAGTCCAACCACCAGCACCTCCACATCATGTAATGATATGAGAATGGATCTCATTTCATTCATCCTGCAGAGGAGGTGTCTTGTTGACAGGTCAAAACCCCAAAGTTCAATAACTTTGTTCATTTTTAACTCAAAAATGAGTTTTCTGAAAGACGTCTGCTACAAATATAAATAACTACAGACACACAGTCCACCACGTTCTGGGAAAAGTCTGCGCAGAAACCATGGAATATCACACCCGTAGAGTGTTAGAGAAGCTTTGAACAGAGAGAGAAATGTAACAGGAAGAGATAGTGAGGGAATTGAAAAATGTGTTGCTGGAAAAGCGCAGCAGGTCAGGTAGCATCCAAGGAGCAGGAGAATCGACGTTTCAGGCATAAGTCTTTCTTCAGGAAGCCATTATGCCCAAAACGTCAATTCTCCTGCTCCTTGGATGCTGCCTGACCTGCTGCGCTTTTCCAGCAACACATTTTTCAGCTCTGATCTCCAGCATCTGCAGTCCTCACTTTCTCCATAGTGAGGGAATTGACTAGCTCCCCCCTCCTCTCAGCAAAAAGACATCCCTTGCAGTCTCGTTGTATTTTTACCCACAGGAAAGAGGGATTTAAAAAGTGACGCCTTATTAGTTTGCATATGATGTGGAGGTGTCGGTGTTGGAATGGGGAGGACAAAGTTAAAAATCACACCGCAAGCCAACTAGCTACCTGATGAAGGAGCAGTGCTCCAAAAGCTGGTACTTCCAAATAAACCTGTTGGATTATAACCTGACATTGTGTGATTTTTAGTTTGTATATGACAGTGCTTTGATGACCTAGTTTGTGGCCTGGTGTGCTATTATGGTAACAGTTTTGAGAACAGATATTTGAACATAATTGCATTGCAGGCAAAGAAAAGGGTAACATTGTCTCTCACTCTGGCTGTAGCCAGTAAGCCACTCTCAAAAAATAATCAAGACTAAAGAGATTCAATTAACCTGCAAAGACAAGAATCTTAAAAACAAATATTTAAGCATCAACATTGATGCTATCATCAACATCCACTGTGGTGATTGCAAAGTTGCATTCTCCTGAACAGTTCGGAGATTGAATCTGCAATGTTTTTTAATTTTTATCTTTTGGACTCACCTCTCACTTGTAATCAGTGCGTATATGTATGGTGTTACTATTTATTGATGCACAGTGTCATCAATAAACGCTATTTTTGTTAATTCAAGAAAGCTTGGTCTAAGTGGCATCCGTTAAAACATAAGTGCATTTCGGCTTGGGAAAAAGCTATCCACAAAGGAAAGAATATGTTTTTCAAATTAATCTTTTTGTAACAACTCATTGGAACAAGTGACTAGCCAAAGGATCCGCTTGATCCATCCTTACCTGGGAGCTTAATAGTTTGAGGTATCTCACCTTGAACTGTAACAAATTGGGAAACTTTGCTCAACTTTGTAAGTGGTCATATCTTAATGCACTTCTGGACAAGTCCAGCTGCAATAGAAATGAAATGGTGACTGCCCCTTCAAGGGGTTCTGTCCCTTTAAGTTTTGCTTGAAATTACCATCCACTGTTAAGAAAGGAGTTGCATGACCCCCCAAAATACAGGGTGGTCTTTTTGATAAGAACCCGCAGGCATTTAACTAGAATCTCCTATTTAACAGGTCTCTGAGTGACCATTCATAGCATGAACTTCAATTCTTTTACCAAGATGCCATCTTACCCTAAACATGGACTGAACCATTTCAGTTCAAGCTCCTATCTTTGCCATCTTTTTAGCTCTTTATGCATGTAAGGTGTTTAACAAAAATAACCCACATTTGGGCCATGAAGCATTCCATTACAAGCATTATTGCGTGAACAGCCATTTGCCAAGGAATGAATTTTTTAAAGAACATAACCGCATAAGCAAATGATAACTGGCTTGTCGAAGAGTCTTCAGTCCCTGAATAATCTAATTTAGTTCCAGCAAAGTAAAGGCTTGGAGAGTGATTCTTGTTAAAATTGACATGCACTCAATTGGATAAATACATTGAACGTGCAAAAACTAACCTAGCCAGAATGAAAGAGTGGACTAAATAGTGAAGTGTTAACGAACATTGTGTATATTCCATTGTTAGAACCACCTTAGGTTATCAGTATCCAGAGTAAACCCAAACGACCAGCAAGTGAGAATAAAAGCCGAGAGAATCAATAGTTGGTGAGTGAATAAGCCTTTCTTTGCCAGTGTTGTTCCACTAGTTTCAGGCACACCCACTGCCAGCTGGGCTTGGCTAGGAAGCTGCAATGGATTCTGTGTGAAGACATGAGGTACAATTCACAGCCAGGCCTCAATAAGACCATTAGTCGTAGGATTGTGGATTCTGTGCACATGAGGGCATTGCCTGCAGGGCCATTAATTCGAAAGATGCTCTTTGGCCTGCCCAAAATCTGTTGGTCTTCCAGTGTGAAGAGTTGTCCTCGACTGAGTGTTGTAATCTAGTACATTACAAGGTCCAGGACTATGTGCTGAGGGACCCAGTAAAGCTTGGGTATTCGACTCGCGATGGTGAGAGATATTTGTCTAAGGCCTTTCGACAATAATACCCCGAGGGGATTAAAAACTGCAAAACTTATTGGGGTGTGTGTCTTATACATTGGCAATCAAGGGGTATTGAAAATGCATTAAGACAGCTCAGAGTGAAAAATGGTGCATCTTAGAATATTTTATTACACTTTCTGTAATTTCCAGTTTGAAATGCATTTGCCCTCTGGGTGTAACACTGATGTGGAATGTATTCTGTAAACATGAAGACAATTGCAATTGTATTCAATGGTACAAATTAAATTTTATTGCAAATTTGGTCATATTCAAGTCAAAAAGTTCTGAAGTGTATTTATACCAATTTATTGAGTACCTTTGGGATTAAAAAAAAGCAAATATTCAAGACTAATGCAGCACTGTGGAAATACTATACTGTTGGGATGCCATGTTTGCTACGAGCTGTTAAATCAAGGCCTGATATCACTGTATTGGGGAGCCAGATTAACACCAGGATAGATACATTCAGTAACACAGGATGCTGGAGGGAGAGGGCATACTGAGTGACAATGTGAGGGAGCTGGATTAACATCAGGAGAGATACAGTCTGTAACACAGGCTGCTGGAGGGAGAGGGGTTACTTAGTGTCAATATGAGGGAACTGGATTAGCACCAGGAGAGATACAGTCAGTAACACAGGGCGCTGGAGGGAGAGGGGTTACTCAGTGACAGTGTGAGGGAGCTGGATTAACATCAGGAGAGATATAGTCAGTAATACAGGGTGCTGGGAAAGAGGGGTTACTGAGTGACAGTGTTAGGGAGCTGGATTAACATCAGGAGGAATATTCCTGATTCCTCATGAAGAGCTCTTGCCAGAACTGTTGATTCACCGGCTCCTTGGATGTTGCCTGACCTACTGTGCTTTTCCAGCACCACACACTTGACTCTGATCTCCAGCACCTACAGTCCTCACTTTCTCCTATCAGGAGGGATACAGTCTGTAACACAGTGCAGGAAGAGAGGGGCAACTGAGTGGCAGTGTGAGGGAGCAATTTAATGCAGATGCTGGAATCTGCACTTAAATAAAAAATGCTGGAAATCACAGCGGGTAAGGCAGCATCCATTGAGAGAGAGCAAGTTAATGTTTTAAATCTAGTTGACTCTTATCAGAGAGTGATGGAGCTGGATTAACATCAGGAGAGAGATGGTCAGTAATACAGGGTGCTGAGGGAGAGGGGTTACTGAGTGACAGTGTGAGGGAGCTGGATTAACATCAGGAGAGATACAGTCAGTAACACGAGGTGCTGGGGGAGAGGGGTTACTGAGTGACAGTGTGAGGGAGCTGGATTAACATCAGGGGAGATACAGTCAGTAACACAGGGTGCTGGGGGACAGGGATTACTGAGTGACAGTGTGAGGGAGCTAGATTAACATCAGGAGAGATACAGTCAGTAACATGAGGTGCTGGGGGAGAGGGGTTACTCAGTGACAGTGTGAGGGAGCTAGATTAACATCAGGAGAGATACAGTCAGTAACATGAGGTGCTGGGGGAGAGGGGTTACTCAGTGACAGTGTGAGGGAGCTGGATTAACACCAAGAGAAAGATAATCAGTAACACAGGGTGCTGGGGAGGGGGGGAGATGTTACTGAGTAGGGGGAACTGAATTAATGCCAGTAGAAAAAGAACAGCACAATGTTTTGATTGGGATGCTGGCACCTTTCTCAGTATATTTGTTCCATTTTCTCCTTTTTTGTACAATGACTGCCACTTTTTGAATTAAAGTCTGCCATTTGGAATTCAATGTATCATGATTTAAAATACCTGATGAAATTCATCCAGTGTTTCTCCAAACTATATTTCTTTTTGCTAAAACAAAATGCCATAAGGCAGAAACGGTTGAAGTAGGTTTTAATATCTCCCTGGTGTAAAAGAATTGTTTACTCACAGAACTGTCACATTATCTGCTCAATATCAGCTCAGTAAGGAATAGAGCTACTGGGATTCATTAACCATCATTGGAATACAATCACAAAGCTCTGAAGCGATGAATGAGTATCCAAAAGCAGCTATACGCCTTTTCTTATATATTTTCTTAAAGATGTAGTGACAAACTGCACTGTTGTCAACTATTTTCAGTACATAGATGCAAGCTGTCTTCTGTGTCATGGAGTGATAGAGATGTACAGCACAGAAACAGACCCTTCCATCCAACTCATCCATTCTGACCAGATGTTCTAAATTAATCTAGTCCCATTCGCCAGCCCATATCTCTCTAAACCCTTCCTATTCACTTACCCATCCAGATGTCTTTCAAACGTTGTAATTGTACCATCCTCCACTGCTTCCTCTGGCAGTTCATTCCATACACGCACTACCCCTTGCATGAAAATGTTGCCGCTTAGGTCCCTTTTAAATCTTTCCCCCCTCATCCTAAACCTATGCCCTGTAATTCTGGACTTTCCTACCCTGGAGAAAAGACCTTGGTTATTCACCCTATGATTTTATGGTCACCCTATAAGGCCTCCAATGCTCCAGGGAAAATAACCTTACGCTGGTGAATCTCCTCTCTATCCTCACATCCTACCTATAGCGTGACATCAATGGGCCTAACTCATGGTTTATATAGTTGTAACAAGACTTCCTTGCTCCTATAGTCTATACCGTAGCTAATGAAGGTAAGCATCCCATATGTCTTCTTCACCACCCTGAGGCTCTGTGCTGACATTTTCAGGGATCTATGGACCGGTACACCAAGGTCCCTTTGTTCCTCAATACTTCCTAAGGACCTACCATTCATTGTGTATATCCCTCCCTTATTAGATCTCCCAGTTAGCATCACCTTGTTCTTATCAGGATTAAATTCTATCTGCCATTGCTCTGCCCAATTTACCAGCTGGTCCACATCGGACTGTAGCCTGACACCATCCTCCTCACTGTCAATGACACCATCAATTTTCATGTCATCTGCAAAATTACTAATCATACCTTAATCTAAAGGCGTTAGTGTAAATAACAAACAGCAAGGTTCCCAGCACCACAACCTGTGGTACACCACTTGCAATTACAAAAACAACTCTCCACCACCACACTTTGCCTCCCATTCGTGAGCTAATTTTGGATCCAGATTGCAAACTTCTTATCCTTTGAGCAGAGAAGGTTGGGGATGTGGGGTGACCTGAGTGAAGTCTAGAAAATTGTGAGGGGCATAGGTAGAGTGGATAGGAATAATCCTCAATTACCAGGTGGTATAGATTTAAGGTAAAGGGTTGGAGGTTTAGAGGAGATTTAAGAAGGTATTTGTTCACCCAGAGTAAGGTGAATATCCGGATCTCACTGCCTGAAGGGGTGACCGAGCAGGAACTACTATAACCTTTAAGAAATATTTTGATGAACACTTAGAGTCATAGAGATATACAGCATGGAAACAGACCCTTTGGTCCAACCCGTCCATGCCGACCCAGATATCCCAACCCAATCTAGTCCAACCTGCCAGCACCCGGCCCATATCCCTCCAAACCCTTCCTATTCATATACCCATCCTCTTAAATGTTGCAATTGTGCCAACCTCCACCACTTCCTCTGGCAGCTCATTCCATACCCGTACCACCCTCTGCATGAAAAAGTTGCCTCTTAGGTCTCTTTTATATCTTTCCCCCTCTTTCAAGTTTCACAACATCTTTCCGATAGGAAGGAGACCAGAATTGCATGCAATAACATCGAAGCACACAAAGCTGAGAACCAAGTGCTGGGAAACGGAGTGAGTGTAGATAGGTGCTTGTTGACCAGTGTGGACTCAATAGGCTGAAGGCCCTCTTTCTGTGCTGTAATACTCTCTGACTCTGTGATGTCACCCTGAGTATAGTCTTTCATTAATTGAAATGGCTGCCTGACTTGAGTCAGTGAGTAGCTGACTGGGATTGCTCCCCAACAGCAGGACTGCAACATGGAGCTGTCCCATCATGAGTCACTGCTGTTTTCCTTGCTCCCACTCTCTTCCTGCTTTCCCGCCCACCATTCAAGGGCCAGGAGAAACCCTGTTCCAACTTTTTATTTCTGGTAGTATCTTGTAAATTGAGCCAAGCTGTCACAATGAGAGCTTCACTTTGGAAGGTCCTGGCTTCGTGTAATTGAGTAAAATAGATTGACAGAGGCTTAGCAGACCCCTTTTTGATATCTACTTTTCCTGATTTTTAATTTCTTCCATTTCACCAATTTTACATGAAAGACTAAAAGTTAAAATCCACTCTGTATTTATGGGATTATTACTCTGGTTCTCTGAATTATTCAACATAGGAGAAAACAAATTGAATGCCCTATAAAAGTAAAAGAATTGCAATATGCCATCTGCTCAAGTGGTAGTTGCAATATACATTTATGATGCCTGCGCTTTAAGGAAATGCCTTACTGCCCAGGAATTGATGATCAGAACAGTGGACAATGAAGAGCCTTTGTACAAATTTGGAAGTGTTTAGAAATTGCAGTGAGGTTGATGGGACACTCTCTGAGTGCAGGCTTATCCCTTAGCATGGCCCTTGCAAGCAAAGGGTTATGCTTGTCCTATTATTAAATGTATATGAATTGCATTCGCCGACATATTAAAAATATAAACTGATGATGCTTATGTGTATTATCAAACTTGGGAATGTAATTGTTAATTTAGTTGTTAAGTTTCCTTTAATATTTCCTTTCGTTACAGTCTGTTGGTAGTTCACCTTTCAACTAGGGTACTTAATAGTTCATTGATTTTACAAAAGAGGTATGAATAGGTTTAGCCTGAAATTGTGGCTATTGAGCTTGGAGGTGCATGTCTGTAATGTCTATCTCTGTAAATAAAAGTATTTTGAAAACATGTGTAAAGATTGGTGCCAGTTCTATCATGCACCACCTAGTTTTCAGGAATACAATAGCCTCAGGGCCTGGAGTTACCTTTGGAGGACAAGACTGTAAATCCGTAAGCCCCTAGGAGCAGAAGGGGGCCATTCAGCCCATCGAGTCTGCTCTGCCATTCAACAGCCATGATGGATGTTTTGGTCATCCTCACATGCACCTTCCTATCTTTGCCTCCTTGACTCTTGATTCCCTTCCTGATTAAAAACCTGTCTGCCTTATTCTTGAATATACTTAATGACCCAACCCCTACAGCCCTCTCTCTCCATGAATTCCATAGGTTCACTACTCTTAGAAAGAAGAAACTTCTCCTAATCTTTATCTTAAAGAGCCGATCCCTTATTCTGAGGTTCTGCCCTCTGGTCCTAGACTGCCCTACTAGAGGGAAATAGCCTCACAGGACCTACCTTGTCAAGCCCCCCCAAGACATTTTAATAAGGTTGCCTTTGGTTCTTCTAAACTCCAATGACTATAGGCCCAACCTACTCAAACTCCTCTAGTAACAAAATGGCTCAGTACCTGGGATTAACCTATGGGACCTTCTCTGGACTGCCTCTAATGGGAGCATGTTATTCCTCAGATGAACAGACTGGACTGTTCACAATATTTCTCGCTGTGCTCTGACTACTGCCTTGTATAGCTTAACAAATCGTTCTCATTTTTATGCTCCAAACCCTTTGAATTAAAGACAGACATTCCATTTGTCTCCAGAATTTAGAGGTTAGGTTTTTTTTTGTGTACAGGAAACTCCTACTCTCTGCTCTGCAGCTTTTTAGCCATTGTCCAATCAAATAATATTCAGCTCCTCCATACAATCTGCCAAAGTGCATGATCTCATGTTATCTCATGATCTCATCTGCTAGGTTTTTGTCCAGTGACTGATCTGTCTATTTGCCCCTTCAGACTCTTTGTGTTATTTTTACCACTTGCCCTTCAATCAATTTTTGTCTGATCCGTGAACTTGACAACAGTATGTTCATATCCAAGTCATTAATGGATATTCTGAATAATTGTGGCTGCAGCACTGATCCCTGTGGCACAGCACTCATTACAAAATGCCCCCATTCCAACTGTCTGTCTGCTATTGGTCAATCCTCAATCCATGCTAATGTATTGCCGCCAACACTATCTTATTAAATAGCTAGAATAAGCACTCGGAACTGAAAAATGAACGTTGTCGATGCCCTAGAGTTGAGGTCTATTTTTGTCTTGCTACCTGATTCCCATTGACAGTGCCCTTAAAAAAAAGTTTTAATAATGTTGGGTGGCACGGTGACTCAGTGGTTAGCACTGCTGCCTCACAATGCCAGGGACTCAGGTTTAATTCCACCCTTGGGTGACTGTCTGTGTAGAATTTGCACATTCTCCACCTCCATGTCTGCATGGAAATGAAAGTTGTTGATGCCCTAGAGTTGAGGTCTATTTTTGTCTTGCTACCTGATTCCCATTGACAGTGTCCTTAAAAAAAAGTTTTAATAAAGTTGGGTGGCACGGTGACTCAGTGGTTAGCACTGCTGCCTCACAATGCCAGGGACCCAGGTTTAATTCCACCCTTGGGTGACTGTCTGTGTAGAATTTGCACATTCTCCACCTCCATGTCTGCATGGGTTTCCTCCAGTTTCCTCCCACAGTCCAAAGACATGCAGGTTAGGTGGATTGGCCATGCTAAATTGTCCATAGTATCCCAGGATGTGCAAGGCAAGTGCAGGGTTATACAGGGACAGGGTAGCAAGGTGGGTCTGGGTGGGATGCTTTTTGGAGTGTCAGTGTGGACTCGATGGGTTGAAGGGCCTGTAATATGTTTCTATGGAAGGAATACTCACTCAACTGGGAACAGGAAATGGACTCCTTGCAAATTAACATGTAGCTTCTAGATTAAAGCTGTGGGAGTTCAGGAGCTACATTATTAGGGGAAATTTGTAGTGGATGCAATTGCAGTGAACACTGAGTCAGTTTTATAATTTAATTCTGAACACTTTTGTTTCACGAAGGTTTCTGGTTATGTGTCATCACATCTCAAGGTGTCTTACATACTGTGGATTACTTGAGATACAATGACTGTATTAGAGACAAACATGAGTTTAGCTGTGATCTCATCAGTCCTGAAAGATGTGTTCAGGTGATGAATTTTTAGAGGAAGGAAGTGTGCCAATTTCTTTATTCTTCAAAGAAAAAGTATTTGCTACGAACATATGCCTGTTGCCTTGTGTTAATATAAGTACGGTGGTATCTAGATTACATTACAGTGTGGAAACAGGCTCTTCGGCCCAACAAGTCCACACCGACCCACCGAAGCGTAACCCACCCATACCACTACATTTACCCCTATACCTAACACTACGGGCAATTTAGCATGGCCAATTCACCTGACCTGCACATCTTTGGATTGTGGGAGGAAACCGGAGCACCCGGAGGAAACCCACGCAGACACGGGGAGAATGTGCAAACTCCACACAGTCAGTCGCCTGAGGCAGGAATTGAACCCGGGTCTCTGGCGCTGTGAGGCAGCAGTGCTAATTTGATGGAGTGGTGATGCTTATTGATGAATTCTTTGAATTCTGCTTTGGAATGCCGCAAAATTAGAATTAGAATTAGTTCTTATTGCCACGTATTCTCAAGTACTGAGGTACAGGGGTGCATTGACAGGTGTACAATGTCACCACACACTGTGCCATCTTTGTTACAAAGTACTTACTTACAAATCTTAGATATAAAAATAGAGAAATAAAGAAAAAAAGCTAAAAATTCTACATTACCATTTTTCACAGTATCAATTAGGACAGTAAAGAGATAAAGTTGAAAGACAAACATTACAGTCCTTCTGTAGTCTGCTGGGGGCTTTCCACATGTGCTCTTGCTCTCTCCTGTGCTCAGCTGACCTCAACTGGCTCACAGGCTGCTGACTGCCATCTGTGACAGGCTGACCGCACCGTGCCCCAGCCCACTGAGCGCCAGTCTGCCCCACTCCAGGCCCCCAGCTCACTGAGCACCAGTCCACCCCACTCCAGGCCCCCAGCTCACTGAGCGCCAGTCCGCCCCACTTCAGGCCCCCAGCTCACTGACCGCCAATCTGCCCCACTCCAGGCCCCCGGCTCACTGAGCGCCAGTCTGCCCCACTCCAGGCCTCCAGCTCACTGACCGCCAGTCTGCCCCACTCCAGGCCCCCAGCTCACTGACCGCCAGTCCGCCCCACTCCAGGCCCCCAGCTCACTGAACGCCAGTCTGCCCCACTCCAGGCCCCCAGCTCACTGACTGCCAGTCTGCCCCACTCCAGGCCCCCAGCTCACTGAGCACCAGTCCGCCCCACTCCTGGCCCCCAGCTCACTGAGCACCAGTCCACCCCACTCCAGACCTCCAGCTCACTGAGTGCCAGTCTGCCCCACTCCAGGCCCCCAACCCACTGAGCGCCAGTCTGCACCACTCCAGGCTCCCAGCCCACTAAGCGTCAGTCTGCCCCACTCTGGGCACCCAGCCTGCCAGCTGCTCCAATCCACTCCAGGCCTGTTGTCAAACCCTCTCCATTCTGGCCCACTGACCACTAGCCATTCTGCTCTGGGCCCACTAGCCATCCAACCGTGGGCCCTCAGCTCTAATACTCTCCAATAACATCACTGCCATGCAAATCCTCTCTCTCCTTCTCATGCCTTCAGCCTTCCACATGACGGCATCATCTCACAAAAGAGAACGGAGCAATTGAAATACAAAACATAGACTCCACCACCCGCCAAGCCCTTGAGAAGTCTCAGAACCAGCCTGGAAGAAGGATAATATTTTCCGCCAGTAGAACGTATCATTTATTCTTCACATCAGGCATCTTCAAGATAAATGTCAGTGATGCAAAATTGCTATTGTTTGTTTCTCATTCTAGTTGATTAAAGGATGGGTTGGAAGATGCTAAGTGCTTAATTTTGGGTATAAACAGCTAAAAGAGCAAATTATCGGAGACGTAGAGGGAGAAACATTGCAGCAACTTAAAAATTATCATTTTTCCATTGGCGTCATGAGTGTTTTCAATCCCACTGGTTATTAAGTTTTCACAGCATTAGCCTTCCACTTCAAGAAGGGAAGTGACTTTTATGATGAGGCCAAGTTTCTCTGTTATGCCTCTCAGTCTCTGTACTTCTTAATGTATTCATTCTCGTTAGGTCTTATTAACCCTGATTGAACAGCACGGAGTGTTTGGAGAACCCATTCAAATGCTTTCCTTGGCTCGGGTCCAGAATCACAAATTGCGCTTGAAACATTTTTTTCTCTCTCCGTGAGTTCATTATTAATTACAGCGCAATAAATCACGCCACTTCTCAGAGTGCGAACTAATTAAATATTCGATTACTCGAGAGAATGTAGAATTGACTTTCGTAATGTACACCATCATCTGCTACATGGTTGATGGTCATGCATTGTGGTTTGCAGTTTGTCCCATGACTCAGCTCAACATATTGGTGCATTTGCTCCAATATAAACAAACTCCTCTGATATGGAATCCTGTAACAATAACTTTCATTCATATCACATGTTTGACGTAGTAGAAAATGCAACAAGGCACTTCCCAGCTCCATTATCAAAAACACTTACCACTGAACCACAGCTACCAGGGCATAAGAGTGCAAGCTTGATCAAAAGGTTAGGTTTTCGAAGCTCAGTTGTTGTATGTCAATGACTGGAGCATTTAAAAATGGACAATGGTCAGGAGGTCAGAGGTGAAGAAATGCAGAGATCTTGGATGACTGGAAAGCTGGAGGTGGTCACAGATATAGAGAAGGAAGAAGCCAGAGAGAGATGTAATATCTTTAAACCAAGGAAAAGTCAAAACATTAACTCAGCTTCTCTTTCCACAGATGCTGCCCAACCTACCGAATTTCTCCAGTGTTTTGTAATAGTAACAAGCTGCTTTAAACAACACAGATACTGCAGAAGTAAGTGATGGAAAAACAATACTTATTCAGCAGTGACAAAACGTGCAGACTGGGGATAGTTATGGCCCGCAGCATATTGGTGACTCACTGTCTGATCTCACTTGGGATCCACAGATAACACATAAATCTCCACCAAAAGTTTCCTTCAATTATCCCTGAGGAATTGGGGGATGGCAATGCACAATTGTGTTGTGTGACAAGAAAAGTGGGGATTGTTCTAACAGCAGAGCAGGCAATATTTAATAAAGATGTTTCAAATCATGAACAGTTATACTGATATAGATAAAGGTAAATTGACAGATTTACTAAATAGAAATTAAGAAGGAATCCTACAAATGGAAATAGGATTGTAAGTTGCTTTTCTTTCTATTTTTATTACAGGCTGGTACACTTTATAAGAGTGGGATTCGGGCAAAACGGTGAAACTTTGCAAGCGACTTCATTGAATAACCAAGGATTGGAAGTTGCTTAACATTGGGGATTACCTGGGACTAAATGTTCCAGTTTTTCAGAACAGCTGCTGATATGGGATTTTCAGCAGTAATCTGTATGCACTGTACACACCACCATTTTGTCAAAGGCAACTTGGAAAGTCAGTGATACCCAACCCCCCCCCCCCCCAAAATGGATGCTTTTTAACTAAAGGACCACATTCTGAATTTCAAAATTTTCTTTGCAGAACAATTAAAAACTTTAATAATTGCAATGTATGGCAACTCTTTATCCTAAAAGAGAGTGGACACTTTAAGTATTAGATTCACCCTTTGGACTTTGGAAGATAAGAAATGTCAAAGGATGAACTGGTTTCTACAATCTGAGTACAGTACTTCCTGTGAAAGCTGACAACTCATTTAAAACAGTTAATCATCAAAAGTCCAACAAAGCGCCCAGCACTTCTTCCTAATTGGGGTCAGAAGACACCAAGGGAAATTTTGTTCAACAGCAGACTGGCAAGCCGCACTTTATTTTAATGTTTCAATAAATCTTTATTAAAATTCCACACATTTTTCACCCTAGACAAATAAAATGATGATTCTTGATCTTTTCTGGCCCCATTATCAACAAACAAATGGAAACTTTGGGATCCTGATTATTAATTCATTTAATTTGTTTTTTTTTTAATTGCTTCATATTACAGCTCAGATTCAAGCTGTGCCTAGAAAGGAGAAAGGAAATCTAAAAACGTAATAAGAACAGCAATGAGGGAGTAGAAGAACAGATTAATAGCTAACATGAGAAATGAATCCGAAGTAATTTATAAATACATCAACAGTTGTTTGCAAATTTAAAACCAATTGATGAAAAGGATAAATATCTTAGTACCACATAATTATTACAGTGTAGAAGGTGGCCATTCAACCATCACGCCTGTACTGGCTCTTCAAATGAACATCGCTATCAAACGCCAATCTCCTGCTTTTTTCCCATAGCCTTGCGCACTGTTTCTATGCAATGCCCTCTTGAATAGATCAATTGAACTTGCCTCCACCACGTTTCCAGACAGTGCATTCCAGACTCTAACTACTTGCTGGGTGAGAAGGATTTTTGTTTAATTTGCACATCATTTTAAAATCTATGCCCTCTCATTCTTGTCCCTGTTACGAGCAGCAACAGCTTCTCTCTATCTACTCTATCCAGCCTAATCATGATTTTGAAAACCTCTATCCAATCTCTTCTTGGCCTCCTTCTCTCTACGAACAGTCCCAACTTTCATCTATCCTCATAATCGAAGTTTTTTTTGTTCTTGGAATGATTATTTCTGTAAATCTCTTCAGAATTCTCTCCAATGCATTCACATACTTCCCTTAAAATTGCATCCAAAACTGTATTCAATGTTACAGCTGAGGTCCAACAAGCACCTGATACAAGTTCAACATCACCTCCCTGCACTTGTACTTTATGCCCTTATTAATGAAGCTGTCCACTTTATTAATTGTTCTCTCTACCTCTCCTGCCACTTTCCAACACCTGCCACTGTGAAAAATATGCATTGACCATTACTCTCCATTACGTATCACTCAGCCTATTTTGCATTCACATTGCTACTGTCCTTTTTCTAACATGACCTATATAATGTCCCTCACAGGTTCAGTTATATGGTACTGCATCGAACACCTTCTGCAAACCCACGTACTTTATAGCAACAGCGATCCCTCACCAAGTTTTCCTGTTACCTCCCCAAAGAACTCTAGTACAATTGCAACATTTAAAAGGCATCTGGATGGGTATGGGAATCGAAAGGGTTTAGAGGGACATGGGCCAAGTGCTGGCAAATGGGACTAGATTAGGATAGGATATCTGGTTGGCATGGACGAGTTGGGCTGAAGGGTCTGTTTCCGTGCTGTACATCTCAATGACTCTATGACTCTAAGTTGGTTAAACACAATTTCCCCTTTTGAAATCCATGCTGACTCTTCCAAATCAACCCAACTTTGCCCATGTACTGTTAATTCCATCCTGGATATAACTACCAAAGGGGTGAGAAGTTAGAGAGTAGGGATGAGAGATTGTTATTCCGACTGGAGGGTGGAATGCGGTGGTGTTCCCTAGGGTTTCATAGCACCGTTTCTTTTGATATGTTGTAATGATCTACTGACACCAATGATACGGTGTCCCAATTGTGGGTGGGCTCCACTTTGTGCTGTTTGATGTCCTGTCCTGACAAAAACTGCCAGCTAGTCAGAGGTGGGCACTGACAGAGATCTGGAGTGTGTTGCTGGAAGCTTAGGCAGCATACACATGAGAAGCTGCACTGATGAAGAGATAAGGCCTTGGTGGATTTTAGGGTGCGAGCTCGTGGGCTTAGGAGGGGATTAGAGGGGAGGGCAAGGTCGGTAGCATGGCAAGAAAGGGCAGCTTGGTGATTCAGTGGTTAGCACTGCTGCCTCATCGTGCCAGGGACCCGGGTTCGATTCCAGCCTTGGGTGACTGTCTGTTTGGAGTTTGCACGTTCTCCCTGTGTCTGCTTGGGTTTCCTCCCACAGACCAAAGATGTGCAGGTTAGGTGAATTGGTCATGCTAAATTGCCATAATGTTCAGGGACGTGTAGGTTAGGCACATTAGTCAGGGGAAATAAAGGGAAAAGGGAATGGGTAGATACTCTTTGGAGGGTTGGTGTGGACTTGTTGGGCCAAATGGCCTGTTTTCACACTGCAGGGATTCTATTATGAAAGGCTGGGTATCTCTTAGGTGGCCAGCCCCCTGCCCTCATTTGTGCCACCTGATGGCCCAAGACTGGGGCAAATAGAGCCCCAATCCTTCCCACCAACCAGCAGACAGGCCACGTTTACTCTCTTGTCAGGAAGGCAGCCATGTTTCTCACTTGCCCTGGAGGCAGGTAATTGGGCCTGTGTCCATTAATCAGCCACTTAAGGGTTAATTGGTGGAGGGTCAGAGAGGTTGACTGTGTTGCTTTTCCATCCAAAGCTTCTCTGCTGAGTTGGCAGGAATGGGGAGGATACCTCAGCAGTACCAGCCCCCCAGTGACCTGCCCTTTCTGCCACCTGCTTCCATCGTTGGCTACCCCTGCACTGCTCCACTGAAGACTGGAAGCATGGGTTAGATACAGAGTAAAGGTACCACTGCCCTGTCCTATCAACAGTCCCAGGATATGTACATCAAGGACTGGATGTAGTGTAAATCTCACTTCACACTTGCCCACCGAACATTCCTGGGGCAGCTACAGTACAGGTTAGATACTGAAGGAAGTTCCTCTGTCATCGTCCCATCAAACACTCTTGGGACAAAAAGCTTCCTCTACATTGTCTCATCCATAATGGAGTTCTTTCAAGAAAACGGGTTTGAGGAGAATTACGGCTAAGCTATCTGTGTGAGTTGGTAGGTTTGCAATGAATATTAGTAGACATCCTATTCTTACTGCCCTCAACTGTGACCAACTTATCTTTCTGTTCTCATCCCTTTCCCTCCCAGAACCACAATGGAATTACTATTGTCTTCATAATCCATCCCACCAGCCGCCGTATTTAACAAATCAGCCTGGACTCCCCTGGTCCAGTCCCTGTCCACATACATCCAGAATTCCTCGGAGGCTTCACATCAGTTTTGGCATTTCCAGTTTGCAGGCTCCACCTCCTCTTTACCATGGACATGCCATCCTCCACCAGGATGGTCTCAGGTCTCTGTGCTTCTTCCTGGAGCAAGGGCCTGAACCATCTCCATCCACTGCCACTCTCCCCCACTTGGCCGAGCTCATCCTCACCCTCAACAACCTCTCTTTTAACTCCACTCATTTTCTTCAAGTCAGGGGGTGGCCATGGGTACTCTATGCCCCTCTATTCATGGGGAATGTGGAACATTCCTTGTTCCAGTCCTAATCCAGCCCCCACCCACAACTCTACGCCCAATAAATCAATAATATCGTCGGTGCTGCTTCCCTCTCTCATTCGGAAATTGGAAAAGTTCATTGATCTCACGTCCAATTTCCACCCCGACCTCACCTTCACCTGGTCTATCTCTGACTCCTTCCTTCCCTTCCTTGACATCTCTGATTCCATTTCTGGGGATAGACTGGCCTCTAATGTCTACTACAAACCCATCGACTCCCACAGCTACCTGGACTATATATCCTCACACCTTGTTTCCTGTAAAGACTCCATTCCATTCTCCCAGTTCCTCTGTCTCTGTCGCATATGTTCCAATTATGCCAACTTTGACAAAGGAGCCTCCGAAATGTCCACCTTCTTCCTCAACCAAGGTTCCCCTTGTCCTTGCCTACCAGCAGACACATCCAGAAGATCATCAGCCACCATTTCCACCACATCTAGCGAGATGCCACCACCATGCACATATTCCCCTCCCTTGTGCACCCTCTATAGGGAACGCTCCCTTAATTCCACTCTTCCTTCACTCCCAACAATGCCCTATGGTACCTTCTCTTTCAACCGCCGAAGGTGTAACACCTGTCCATTTACCTCCTCTCTCCTCAATATTCAGGGGCCCAAACACACCTTGCAGGTGAAGCAGCGCTTTACCAGCACTTCTCACAATCTAGTCTACTGCATTCGCTGCTCACAATGTGATCTCCTCTACACTGGGGAAATGAAGCATAGACTGGGTGACCAATTTGCAGTGGAGCACAGTGCAAGCTGGAAGAACAGCACCTCACTTTCTGCTTGGGGACCCTGCAGCCTTCTGGACACAATATCAAGTTCAATAATTTTAGGGCCTGAACTCTCCCCCATGCCCTAGCCCCCTATACCAGGCCTTGTTATCAGGTGTCTGCTATGACATACTACCTATTGTTAGCTGCTAACATTCTCCATTAGCAACTATTCACCATCCCAGCCAGATCTTTACTGATTCCTTTCTTTGTCCAACTGTTCTTCTCTCTCTTTGAGCTCTATTACCACCTCTTGTTTACTCCTTACACCCCCTCTGCATATAAACCGACATTTTCCTAGCTACTCTCAGTTCTGAGAAAGGGTCACCGGACCCGAAACGCTAACTCTGATTTTAGATTACATTAGATTAGATTACTTACAGTGTGGAAACAGGCCCTTCAGCCCAACAAGTCCACACCGACCCTCCGAACAGCAACCCACCCAGACCCATTCCCCTACATTTACCCCTTCACCTAATACTACGGGCAATTTAGCATGGCCAATTCACCTAGCCTGCACATGTTTTGGACTGTGGGAGGAAACCGGAGCACCCGGAGGAAACCCACGCAGACACTGGGAGAATGTGCAAACTCCACAAATGCTGCCAGACCCTGCTGAGCTTTTCCAGCAACGTCTGTTTATGTTTCAAATCATCCCCTGCACTTGTCACACCTGCCACTGTCAGCATGGTGCGACCACCAAGCACAGCTTCAGCACTCTCAAGGGACTATCCTCCCTATGATACCCCCATCACTTTGTCCTACTTCATACAGGGCCTTTCCGTGTATTTCCACGAGATATAGCCTCTTTTACTTCACCCACTCCTGCCTGTCGGAGGCCTCATACACCCTTTCCCCGCGAAGCAGTGTACTCTTTTTTGACCTAGTCAACTGTACTTGGTGCTCTACGTTGAGGAGACCAAATGCAGGCTGGGCGACTGCTAACAAAAATGCCTTGCACTGGTGAAGAGATAGAGCCTTGGTGGATCTTAGGGTGGGAGGCTGTGGGCTTGGGAGGAGGTTAGAAGGGAAGGAAAGGAGGGTAGCATGGCAAGAAAGGGCAGCATGGTAGCTTAGTGGTTAGCACTGCTGCCTCATAGCGCCAGGGACTTGGGCTCGATTCCAGCCTCGGGTGACTGTCTGTGTGGAGTTTGCATGTCCTCTCTGTGGCTGCGTTGGTTTCTTCTGGGTGCTCTGGTTTCCTCCAACGATGTGCAGGTTAGGTGGATTGATCAGTAAGCATGACCCTGATTGCCTGGTAGCTTGACATTTTAATACACTGCCCTTCTGTCACGGTTTCAGTTGTGTTCCAGGTCTGCTGCAGTATCTCAGTAAAGCCCAGTGCAAACCTGGGGGGGGGTCACCATCTAATTTTCAGCTTCAGCCTTTACAGCCTTTTGGATTCAAATCAAAATCGACAACAATTTCAGACCACGAACATTGACTTCCATCTGGATATTGATTTTCTCCCAGCCCCCAACCCCTATCTCCCACCATTGTCAATGTTTGTATCTTGCTCTCATTTCCTTTGCTTCTGGCAGAGTGGACCTTCAATCTGCTCTTAACTCTCAATCTACGCTATGTCCTTCTCTACAACTATTACCACTCCCTTTGCTATTTGTCTGTTCACCTTTGACCTCTAAACTCCCCCTCTGTCTCTCTCTCTGACCTTCGCTTTTATTCCACTTGCTGAAGAAGTCACTGGAGACTTGCACTGTACTCATTTGAGGATCTGTGACAATAAAGCTAATTCAATTCAATTCGCTTTCTCAACAGCATAAAACCCAGCCATTTTCCACCTCTCTCTTCAGTTCTGAGGAAGCGTCATATTTAGTGTGAAACTTTAGCCCTGCTTCTTTCTCCACAGATGTTGCCAGACTGGATATGTTTCTCGGCCACTTTCTGCTACTTACGAACTCTCCACCGTCTGCAGGATCTTTCCTGTTTTCAAGCTTGTGAATGTTTACTTAGGGTTTGCTTTTTTGCTCTTAAGTAATACTTTCTATACATGAAACCCCACTGTGCCTGAAGTTTGTGTCCTGCTGAGGTATATTGGGATCAGAGCACTGTTACCTGGAAACGCTCACCATCATCACTGGAGCAATCACTCTTACCAGGATAATTCTCGTAAAACACCTACAGTGTGGAAAGAGGCCATTCAGCCCAGTAAGTCTGCGCCAACCCTCCAAACAGTATCCCATCCAGACCTAGTGCCCCCACCCTAACCCCCTAACTCTGCATTTCTCATGGTGAACTCACCTAGCCTGCTCAACCCTCCACCCTACGGGGAAATTTAGCGTGGTCAATCCATCTAACCTGCACATCCTCGGGCTGTGGGTGGAAACCGGAGCACCTGGAGGAAACCCACACAGACACGGGGAAAATGCGCAAACTCCACCCAGACAGTCACCTGAGGCTGGAATCAAAGAGGGGTCCTTGGTGCTGTGAAGCAGCAGTGCTCACCACTGAGCCACGGTGACACCCTTAATCCATTCTCCTTGTGAATGGCTGAGTGGAAGTGAGATGTCAGTATTGGCTGTGAGTTTGGAGATAACGTAACTCTATCTTAGCCTTACAGTTGTTGGCTGGTGAGGGTGGTGGAAGATTGTTGGCTACCTTTGTCGATTGGAAGGTTTTGACACCATATTTGGTTCTGATCAAGCTTCTGTTTCCCAGGTAATATGTATTGAGAATGGACCCATCTTGGAGACTTTACGATTGTCTGTGAAATGTTTTCCTTCAACCCATCCCGACCCCTTCACCCTGGGTAAATGTGCTCCCATTTGAACACTAGTTTGTTGAGTCTTGAGTCAGGGACTTAGCCACTCATGTGTGATTGGCATGGCCTCTACACGTAGGGAACTTGTCCACCAGTTAACTTAATCTCAGTCAAAGGGAAGGTGATAAGATCCATTATTATGGAGGTTATAGTCGGACATGTGGCAAATTACAATGTGACCATGCAGAGCCAACATGGCTTTCCTTAACTAACCTACAGTAGAATAGAATCCCTACAGAGTGGAAACAGGCCCTTCAGCCCAACAAGTCCATACCAACCCTCTGAAGGGTAACTACCCAGACCCATTCCCCATATTTAACAGTGACTAATGCACTTAACCCACCCATCTTTAGATTGTGGGAGGAAACTGGAGTACACCCTCACAAACATGAGGAGAATGTGCAAACTCCGCACAGGCAGTCATCCGAAACTGGAATCAAACCGGGTTCCCTGGTGCTTACCACTGAGCCACTGTGCAACCCTATTAGAGCATTTTGATAAAATTCTATCAGGGAATTTTGATTAATTAATTTTAGCAGTGGGATTGTAGGTACAGGGTACTTCGATTGCCCAAAGACATGTGATGAAGTGACATAACTAAGATAAGAACATGTAGCGTAGAGGCAGCATGGATAAAGTGTTGCTTAGCTAACAAGGGAGCAGAGAGTATGCTTAAATGCACTGGCAAGCTGTAACTAATGAAGTGCAATAGGAAGCAATGCTGGTTCCTGAACTATTTAGAATCTAAATCACTGATTTGGATGAGGGGACAAAATATATGGTAGTTAAATTTATTGATGGCATCCAGATAGGTAGGAAAACAACTTGATGAAAGAAAATGGAGAGTCTGCAATGGAATATAGACAGGTCAAGTGAATGAGCAAAACTTTGGCAGATGGAGTATAATGCAGGTACATGTGAACTTGTCCCGTTTGGAAGGGAAACCAGTTAAATGGAGAGGGATTGCAGAACCCTACATTCCTGAAGTATCTGGGAGCCCTGATACGTGAATCACACAAAGTTGGTGTGCAAGTGCAGCAAGTGAATCCGAAGACAAATGGATTGTGGTGATTATTATAAGTGGAATGGAATGTAAGAGGAGGTAAGTTTCACTGCAGCTGTACAGAGTGTTAGTGAGACCACAGTATAGCAATCAAACAGACCTGAGTTCCAAAGCACAAGTTGGACACTCTACAGGAGACAGTCAAAAAACATTTTGAGGAGGGCAGAGTATTTTTTTGGGCAAGTCCAAAAATCTGTTGGGGAGATGTCAAGTATCATTTGGGAGAAATGAAGTGCCCTTTGGAAGAGCACAACTGCCCTTTGAGATTGTTGAAAGCAGACATGAATATGCATAAGGAAGTGGATAAAGTGGTTGGAGTTGCCAAAGGATTTAAGTCTCCTGGCCTGAAAACATTTATCTTAGGAATTATGCTGTTTAACAACATTACTAATGGACCCCTCAGCAGCAAACACAGGAGGAAAACAGTCTGTCGCTGGAGGAGCAGCTCCTCACCAATTCAGCCAATTCTGCTTCTTGTGCTGGTGTTGGGGGGAGGTGTCAACACTTGTCTGACTGGTCATTTTCATGACTCAATTTCCCTCCCTTACTGTGCACCTTTAGCTCTGATGCAATCATCAGTGAACACCCCCCATTTGGCAATCTTATGATGTGGAGGGGTGGTGGGGGGAGGTGGGAGGCAGTGGGAAATGGTGCAGGCCATCAACAAGGCAGCTGACAAGGTCTGGGACATTCCCTGTGAGGGACCTCTGGCAAGTGAGATCTCTGACAATCACATCCAGCTTTCTTTGTACAAGATCCCCCTGCTTCCCATTTAATTCAATTTAATGATGGGTTCTCAATGCAACAGCTGTCAAATGCTGTCTTGTCATCAAAGATAACGCTTTGCATGTCACCAGTGTGATCCTACTCCACTGTCCATGCTTGGATCAAGGTGGTAATGAGATCTGGGCTGTGTGATTCTTGTGGAACCCAGGCTGAGGATTGGTGACAGATTAATGGTGAACCTTGATAGTGTTACGCAGGGAAATGTTTCAAAAGGGAGTCATTGTTACACTGACTTTACCGACTCCACAAATGTAGGTGGAAACAAGCAGTTCTGAAGGAAGCAGATGTGTCAGTATTAACTTCAATTGTTCAACCACCTCTACGTTTGAATATGTCTCAATTTCAACTTCATCAGACGAATTGAAATGGAACCACAACCATTTCAAGAACAACTGGCCCAGAAGCAAATAACTGTCCAAACACTGGGCCTGGAATAAATATTAGTGACTAATCAGTGCAGGGATACCCAGTAGAAATCCTCATTGGGCTTTCCAAACTCATGGTAGAATCCCCAACAGATGAAAAAAATCTAGTGTTATCAGTCATGTGGTCTAAGGGAGCATTTAACGTTGTCAACTTGGAGAAATTCACAGATCTCACAAACTTCATTCCTCAGTCTTCTAAAACAGAAGTCAATGTCAGTGACAGAGAGGGTGTAGAATGAGCAGCTATCATCTCGTAACAAAGTGGAGAATTGGAAAATGTTTACTTCTCCAGTCAAACAACCTCAATGCCTGACTGAAGATATTGAGTATGCCAATAACTCAAGGGAGATCAGCGACATTTAACTCCATAAGAGTAATACCGCAACCAGGGTCTTCCCCCATCAACATCCCAGGGCCTCCAATTGATCTGAAGCCGGACTGGACTAATCATATTCATGCAGTGGCTACAAGAACAAATCGGATGCTCGGAATCCTGCAGTGACTGAGTCACCTCCTGACTCTCCAAAATCTACAAGGCAGAAGTCAGGACTGTGGTAGGATAAGGGCAGCTCCGACAATGCTTAAGAAACGTGACACCATTCAGGACAGAGCAGCCCACTTAATTGGCACCACATCCACAAACATTCATATCCTCCACCACAACACTCAGTAGCAGCAATGTGTATTATCTACACCATGCACTGCAGATATTTACCAATGCTCTTCCAAACCCACAACCATTTCCATAGTGAAGGACAGGGGCAAGCAGAGACATAGGAGTGAACACCACAACCTGTAAGTTCCGCTCATCAGTCCTCAAGCAAATCACCTCCCATTCTCCTCAGTTCAAAGAGAGTTCATTGTGAGAAATCGCAAAGCACCACGAAGATTCCAATAGCTAGATCCCACAAACCGCAGTGGAATAGGCAATTTATCTTCTTAGTGGTGGTAAAAGAAAAATAAATAGTGGAAGTAAGCTACTGGGTAAACACTACCAGGAAGTGGCATGGTGGGAATTTTTGCATTCATCTATGAAGGAATGTTGGGCTCAGATTCCATATGAGATATTATTCTGTTAAAATACTCCATAGTAAAAAGGGAGAGGTCGGTCACACTTATATAAAAGTCGAAAGCAAATGAACACAGATTTAAAGTGATTTGTAAAGGAAGCACAAATGAAATGAGGAAAAGCTTTTCCAAACAGTGAGTGGTTAAAGTCTAGAAGGCCTGCCCAAGATCTTGCACCAACATCAGTCCTTGAACAGACCAACACCCCCATCACCGAGGCACTGACCATCCTTGATCGGCTGCAATGGGCTGGGCATGTCGTCCTCATGACCGACACGAGACTCCCCAAGCAGGTGCTCCAATCCCAGTTCTGAAACGGTAGGTGAGCCCCAGGTGGACAGAGTGGACAGAGGCCTCACTGGTGAAGTGTGGCATTCCCAGAGACACCTGGGAATCACTGGCCCAAAACTGTCCAAAGTGGAGGAGGAGCATCTGGGAAGGCGTCGAGCATCTCGAGACTTGGCGTCAGGAAAAAGTATAAGCCAGGGGCAAACAGTGCAAGGAATCTGCTACCACACTCACCCGTTCGCATGACCACCTTCTGCCCTAAGTGTAACAGAGCCTGCAATAGCTGCATCAGTCTGTACAGTCACCTACAGACTCACCCTGAGTCATCCTCATCTGCTCGAGCCTGCAATGATGGTGATGACGAGGAGAAGGCACTGCTGGAGATTTGGGTGGAGGCAGGTTCCAGTGAAACACTCAAAAGGGAATTAGATTCTTATATGAAATAGAAGAACGTGCAGGAATGAATTGCTTATTTGGAGATCTAGTGCAGACACGATGGTCCAAATGGTCTCCTTCTATGTTCTGTAACAGTTCCGCCGTTCTCTGATACAGTCCAGAGTCTCAACTGAAAGCTGACATCTCCATCACTTGGAGCGAGCACTGGACTGGCAGTCAGGAGTTCCTGCAGTCTAATTTAAACACATATCTGCTGACTGACAAAGAATTGTGCACATAATTTTACCCATATTTTATAAATATGATAAAAGGATGTATATTCGGATAACTGCTTCCAAAAGAGCCGCACTGAAATAACTACAGTGAACTTAAGCCGAACTTAGATACCAAAGAGTCCATTGGGATACTCTTAACTGGATTGATCTGAAAGAGCGTGAATGCAAGTACTCTCCATGACAAGTAATTGCTTCTCTATAGAGCACTACAGATGACATGTAGTTACCAATAACATTTAATTACACAGCCAGGAGTTTTGGCTGCATTTTTGAGGTCAGTGACTATAATTCTGAATTAATGGCATATCAGTAATATGGGGAAATAACAATCCATTAGCAGCTGCTTCAGTGTAAAATGATAATCTGCACCAAAAGCAAATAATTTCACAGGTCTCCACTGGAACTGTAACTCTTTCTTAATCCAGACATGGGAAAATATGTTTGAAAGAGTTCTACAATGTTTTACAGGGCTCAAGGCTTTTCCCAAAGCACTTTAATGATACAGAAATAGTTCAGTCTGAAACATGGATAAGAGGATTAGAATATAATTTATAATTATATCATAAATGTACAATGCAAGGCTGTATTATACAAGGCTATTTTTCAGAGTATAGCCTGATCATTGCAAGGAGGTCATTCAAGGATGATGTCCAGAAAACACAGTCTGATTTTTCTTTATAGTGCTGAACAGATGTTTCATTTGAGTGTGTAGGAGATGTTAAAGGGATTAACAAAGCAGACGTACAGAGGATGTTTCCCCTTGTGGGCCAGCCTAGAACGGGAGGTCACAGTTCTAGGATAAGGGGTGGCAGATTTAAAACAGAGATGAGGAGGAATTACTTCTCTCAAAGGGGCCGGGGATCGGTTGAATTCACTCCCCCTGATGCCAGGACACTGAGTTAATTCAAATAGGAGATTGACAGACTTTTAATCAGTTAAAGGGCCAGGACAGCGGGCAGGAAAGTGGAGATGAGACCGAGATAAGAGAGAGTCACTGAAGTCGTAGAGATGTACAGCACAGAAGTAGACCCTTCAGTCCAACTCAGCCATGCTGATCAGATATCCTAAATTAATCTAGTCCCATTGGCCAGCACTTGGCCCACATCCCTCTCAACCCTTCCTATTCATATACCCATCCAGATGCCTTTTAAATGTTGTAGTTGTACTAGCCTCCAGCACTTCCACTGGCAGTTTGTTCTATATATGCATCACCCTCTGCTTGGAAAAAGTTGCCCCTTAGCTCCCTTATAAATCTTTCCCCTCTCACCTTAACCTATGATCTCTAGTTTTGGACTCCCCCACCCTGGTTAAAAGACCTTGGTTATTCACCCTATCTATGCCTGTCATGATTTTACAAACTTCCTCAGCCTCCGACGCTCCAGGGAAAACAGCCCCAGCCTATCCAGCCTCTTCCTGTAGCTCAAATCCTCCAACCCTGGCAACATCCTTGAAAATCTGTTCTGAACCCTTTCAAGTTCCACAGCATCTTTCCTATAGCCAGGAGACCAGTATTGAATGCAGTATTGCAAATGTGGCCTAACCAATGACCTGTACAGCTGCAACTTGACCTCTCAACTCCTATACTCAATGCACTGACCAATAAAGGCAAGCATATCAAATGCCTTCTTCACTACCTTGTCTACCTGAGACTCCACTTCCAAGGAACTATGAACATGCACACCAAAATCTTTTTGTTCGGCAACACTCCCCAGGATCTTACCACAATGATTAAATGGTGGAGCAGTCTGAAGGGCCTGAATTGCCTTTTTCTGCTCCTGTTTCTTATGTTCTTATGTTAAGCTACCTTTTGCAATGGGGCCTTATATGTGGCTTGTGCAAGACCATTTTTACTGCTGCGTGGCTGGGCAACCATGGAGCTTAAAGGCAACTCTGAAAAGGCAGCACCTCTTCACAAAAACTAGTTGGAACATGGAATTGTCAATGCCAAAGAGTCCATGGAGGCTATATGTAGTTAAAATCCCCATGATAATTGCTGTACCATTTTGACAAGCTTCCATTAATTCTTCCTTGATGCCCTGTCCTGCTGTATGGTTACAGATAGGGAGACTATACACAACTCTCACAAGTGACCTGTTGCCCGTATCGTTCCTCAACTTTACCCATACTGCCATATACCCTGGTTTCCTGAATTTAGATCATCTCACTCTAATATTACCTTTAATTAACAGAACCACTCCTCCACCTCTTTCCAAGCTTCCCATTCTTACTAAATGCCACATATCCTTCAATATTCATGTCCCAATCTGGATCATTCTGAAACCACATCTTAGACACTAGATAATACTCTTTATCTAATTTTTTTTACTGTATTGAAATATAATGATATGGAATACAATACTTGAAAATGTAATTTCAATTGCATCAACAACCTACATTTGTATAGCACCTTCAATATAACAAAAACATCTGCAGGTAATTTAGAGAAGCATTATAAAAGAATCAGGTTGTAAGTTTGCTCGCTGAGCTGGACGATTTGTTCTCAGATGTTTCATCACCACGCTAGGTAACATCATCACTGAGCCTCCGGTGAAGCACTGGTGTTCTGTCCCATTTTCTATTCATGTGTCTTGGTCTTTTAAGGTGGGTGATATCATTTTTTTTCCAGAGGTTGGTAAATGGGGTCCAAATCATTGCGTTTATGTCAGCCAATTCTTCCATAACAAATCTAAAAAAGACACAATACGCCCAAAGACCCGAGCCACGCTACCAAACAGTACAGACATCTCAGAGATGACAACCAGGCTACTCTGGCCTCTTGGCATCATGGTAGCCCACAAACCTACCAACACACTTGAGCTGCCCAAGGAAGTGTTGGACGCTGGCACAATTAGAGCATTTGAAAGACATCTGAATGGGTATAGGGAAAGGAAGGGTTGAGGGATATGGGCCAAATACTGGCAAATGGGACGAGATTAATTTAGCATATCTGGTCAGCATGGACGAGTTGGACCGAAGGGTCTGTGTCTGTGCTGTAGGGGTCTATGAGTCTATGACTGTAATTCCCACCTCCGTTCCCCACCCCAGCATTCCTTCCTTTGGTTGTGGTCCAGTTGATGAAGGAAATCCTCCGATTTGATCTTGGGATGTGACAAATAGAGGCAAGCTACTTAGGATATCTGATCGGCATGGACAAGTGGACCGAAGGGTTTGTTACTGTGCTGTACATCTCTATGACTCTATGGCTGAATGGCCTTACATTTCTACTCACTCTTCATTGCAGTCAAGCATTAGGAGTCAAACACGTAATGTGTAATTGAAACCAAGTCTGGGTCAAACCACACAGTGAGATTTCATCTGCCACCAGATACTGTGAACCCACTGTGTTTTACAACAAACTGAATCTTTCCACAGTATCTATTGAAAAGCGTTTCATAACTCAAACACACTGTCAGATCAGAAGACCAGTCACCATCCAACCAAATGTCAGAGCACTCTCAGAGGGGGCCGAGGAGTGGCTGTTGGAGTTTAATTTAGATAAATGTGAGATGTTGCATTTTGGAAAGGCAAATCAGGGCAGGACTCATACACTTAATGGTAAGGTGCTGGAGAGTGTTGTTAACAAAGAGACTTTGGAGTGCAGGATCATAACTCTTTGAAAATGGAGTGTCAGGTAGACAGGATAGTGAAGGCGGCATTTGGTATGCTTTCCTTTATTGGTCAGAGCATTGAGTACAGGAGTTGGGCGATCATATTGCGGCTGTACAGGACATCGGTTAGGCCACTTTTGGAATATTGCATACAATTCTGGTCTCCTTTCTATTGGAAAGATGTTGTGAAACTTGAAAAGAGTTCAGAAAAGATTTAAAAGGATATTGCCAGGGTTGGAGGGTTTGAGGTATAGGGAGAGGTTGAATAGGCTGGGTCTGTTTTCCCTGGAGCGTCGGAGGCTGAGGGGTGACCTTATACAGGTGACCTTATTCATGAGGGGCATGGATAGGATAAATAGACATGGTCTTTTCCTTGGGGTGGGGGAGTCCAGAACTAGAGGGAATAGGTTTAGGGTGAGAGGGGAAAAATTTAAAAGGGATCCAAGTGGCCACGTTTTCATGCAGAGGGTGGTCTGTGCATGGAATGAGCTGCCAGAGGAAGCGATGGAGGCTGGTACAATTGTAACATTTAAAAGGCATCTGGATGGGTATATGAATAGGAAGGGTTTGGAGAAATATGGACGAAGCGCTGGCAAATGGAACTAATTTAGGATATCTTGTCAGCATGGATGAGTTGGACCAAAGGGTTTGTTACTGTGCTGTACATCTCTATGGCGATATGGCTGAATGGCCTTACATTTCTACTCATTCTTCATTGCAGTACAAGCATTAGGAGTCAAACATGTGATGTTCAATTGAAACCAAGTCTGGGTCAAACCACACAGTGAGACTTCATCTGCCACCAGATACAGTGAACCCATTGTATTTTATAACAAACTGAATCTTTCCACAGTATCTATTGAAAAGAGTTTCATAACTCAAATTCGCTGTATCGCAGTTGCTAGATCAGTTCTGTTAAATGCAAGGTGAGCATTTGGCTATATCTTACTGTGTAGCTTACAGATCTTTTGTACCATGGTTTGAGGTGGCTTTGATGAGATAAGACACTGATAGAAACACTGTCACAATTGAGAAACAATAGCCTTACATTGGATGATTAGAGTGCACAGTATGCTGTATGCTCATAGTGCTGAAGTAAAAGTCTCTTTGTGATAGCTGAAGTAAGGTCAAAATGGCTAATTATTAATTGAAACAGAAAGAGACACCAGTCTGAACCACTTCCACTATGCTTTAAACAGCAAAATGAAAGCTATCTATCATAGCTGTCGTAGAGTCATTAACTTACATCTAAGTCCTCAGCGATCTATGCAGTAGCTTTGTCTTGTACCTAGTCGCATAATGATTTTGTCAAAGCATTTATCACAGTAACGTTCAAGTCATTCACAATGGTCAATATGCAAGATCTCAAAGCCTTTCACTGGAGTACCAGTCGTTAGTCATTGGGTCAGGTTCTTGCCTCTGAATTGGAAGGTTGTGAGAGTGAGTCTGTCAAAACAGTGCCAAAAGAATGCTGCCTTATCAGATCCTCTCTAGAATGGGATATTCAACTGAGGCCCTATTTGCCCTTTTAGTGACTTAAAAGATCCCATTTCAATATTTGAAAAAGAACAGACGGGTTTGAAGAACAAGTGTTATATCAGACATGAAATGTAAACTCTTTCTCTCTCCATTTGTGTTACCAGACCGGCTGAGTTTTCCCTGCGTTTACTGTTTTTATTTTGGATTTCCAGCATCTGCAGTATTGTGCTTTGATTTGACTTTTCCCTGGGGCCTGTGCCAACGTCATTGCAAGATGGAATTTGTGCTTTACAATGTCATTCTTTGTGGGAGATCACTATACACAAATTGACTGCCATGTTTCCCACACTTTAACAGCGCCTACCCTTCAAAAAACACCTCGTTGGTTATGAAACACATTGGGACATCCTGAGGTTGTGAAAGGCGCTATACAAATTCATGTTCTTTCTCCTTCGTTATTTGACTAAAAGCATTGGATGAGGAAATCACACTGTGTGCTGTTAGTAATCACCTCATTAGTCTGTAAATATGTGGCACTTAGCTATTTTAATTAAACCATTAAGCTATTTACTTTAACTAACTCACTCTGTTTGCTAAGATGGAGCAGTGAGTAATTTCATATAACATTTTGTATCATTTGTTACTGATAATTTCCCTCCCTCCCTGGTCTTCATTGTTAAATTTCCTTGGTGTATCGCTGGAAGTGAGCATTTTCATGCTAAATTCTTATCAATATTGTTATACTATGGTGTGTCAAACTGTCATCTCTCCCATCCTTGATTCAAAGGTTAGAATATAGATTTATCACCACGTTGATGGTGGTAGTTTGCCAATGCCTTCAGCAAGATGACTGACTAGGAGGCTCTCCAACAGGGGTATTGGAAGGATATAGAAGCTGACAATCAGCCACATTTGACCATGGTTGCAACCACACCTTCCATTACCAACAAGTCCTGTGGTGGGACTTGAACTTGGGGCCCAGAGGTAAGGAAGCTCCCACTACATGACAAGGCCTCCTGGTTTGAGTGGAAGGTTAAAAAACTATTCCCGCCCCGTTAAGATTGCTAAATTGTGCCCCTCGTCCACTCACTAAAACAAACATTGCAGATCTGGAATGCATGGTTTTGTAATTGGAGCTACAACATGTACATTTTAGCTCTCAGATACATGTACACAATGTATACAGACTAGGCAGGAATTGCATTAAGGTCATTAGGAGGGAGCTGACTATAAAGGACAGATCAAAAAAATTACCATTACTTCCATATATTTTAAACAACCTGTTCCGACATGTGATCACACACCTTTGGATGGAGGTGGGACTTAAACCATGTCCTTCTGGTCTAGCAGTAGGGACACTACCACTGCACCACATGAGCCCACAACCTTCCTGCTTTGAATGAAAGAATGAAGCACCAATTCTCATCCTTCAGATACATTAGCCGATGAGCCACTTCATACGATGAGTAAGTACAACTCAATCACATTAAAAGTGTTTTATTTAAGGGATTAGCAAGTGAGCTCCATCAAATCCAAAGTAATTAAGCAATTCTAATGGACTTTCTTGCTAGACCTGTCAGTGGTTTTAATTGTGTATTGACTGAGTGCATTGAGTATATTGTGGAGCATTTGAGCTGTCACTATGTATTCAGCGTGGAAATTAAATGAACACTGGTTCAGGGTAGATACTTACAGGTTCAGATAATAACATAGGCTCTGAAGACCCGATAGGAATGTTGTCATTGCTGTGGGAGGACAAGAATCGTGTGTTAGGATTAATCTGGTCCATTGTCACAACACAGGCTGCACACCCATCTATAAATCTGCCCATCAATTAACATGTTTGGACTATTAACCAGACATCAACAGAGTGAGGCTCAAACTATGAGGGATTTAAGCAATACTTACAGTTGGTCTGCACCACACAAAACCTGTCCGCAACTCTTACAAGGGAACGTTAATTCTGGCTGGAGCGGGAACACATCATGATGTGGCGAAAGTGAGGACTGCAGATGTTGGAGATCAGAATCAAGAAACCTGATGGAGGACTTTCCTGCTCTTCGGATGCTGCCTGACCTGCCGTGCTTTTGCAGCACCACTCTAATCTTGACACACATCACGATGTGGTCTGGTCAGGTAAAGATTACAGATATTCTTCGCTCAGGGCATTGGTGAACCAGATGGATATTTAACTATTGTTAAGGCGAGCTTCAGATTTATTAACTTATTTTACACGCCACAGTGGGATTAGAATCCATGTATCCGGATACGTTAACCTTGGTATCATGTGTTGCTAGCCCAGTGACATTCTCACTGCGTGAAACTGCTGTCATGTTTTGGTGTAGCTCGTGATATTGAGTTTGGATTGTGAAAACATCCACTTTTATATTGAATTGTGTTGGAAAATGATCATTGTGTGTCAGTGATTTCCTCTCTCTAACTGATCATTGAATTTTGACTCATTTGGTTTCATTTCTTCTGCCAAACTTGTCTCCTCTTGTTTTAATTCCACTGACCTGACCACTAGGATGTGATTCACGTTATAGAAGCGTATGGCATGGAAACAGACCCTTTGGTCCAACTCGTCCACACAGAGACCAGAGTTCCTAAACTGAACTAATCCCATTTATCAGCGTTTGGCCCATATCCCTGTAAACCTGAAATAACTGCCCAGAGACCAGTATCCCGTCACCAAGTCACCCTTTACTTACACGTGCGCAGTACACTGGCTGTGGCCAGCCAGTTCAGGGTCAGTCCTTGAAATCAGGAGACTCTCTGAATCTTCTGCTTCTACCTATCAGCCAGGGCTGCTAGACTGGCCCAGGTTAACAACCTAATCAAGGATCTCATAGTCAATTAGATCCACCTCACCAACCTCATTTTATTCACTACATCTCTTCCCCAGCATCCCCCACTCCCACATCTGGGGATTTAATCCTGGTCTTTCTCTGGTAGCCTTTCCTGGGAAATCTATGCCCCAGGTCCAGTTCCTCTGCCTCAGAAACGAGCGACATGTACCAGACAGCAGACCATCTCTTGTGTCCAAAGCATCCTGGGAAAGTTTCCTCCTCTTCTTCTGGTGATAGTGCTGGTGGCAGTAATTTGAGCTGTGTAAATGATTCTGGGTTTTAGTTTTTAGTTTGCTTAATATTACAAAATGCATGGCAGCCAGCGTTTTCATTAAAAGACGCTGTTGAACTGGAAAAGGTTCAGAAAAGATTTACAAGGATGTTTCCGGAGTTGGAGATTTTGAGCTACAGGCACAGGGTGAATAGGCTGGGGCTGTTTTCCCTGGTGCCTCAGAGGCTGAGAGGTGACCTTATAAAGGTTTATAAAATCATGAGGGGCGTGGATAGTCCAAAACTAGAGGGCACAGGTTTAAGGTGAGAGGGGAAAGATATAAAAGGGACCTGAGGGGAAACTTTTACATGCAAAGGATGGTGAGTGTATGGACAAGTTGCCAGAGAAGGTGAGTTGGTGCAATTGTAACGTTTAAAAGGCATCTAGATGGGTATATGAATAGGAATGGTTCAGAGGGGCATGGGTCAAATGGTGGAAAATGGGCACCAGGTCAGATTGGAATGTCTGGTCGGAGTGGACAAGTTGGATTGCAGGGTCTATTTCTTGGATGTATAACTCTGACTCTAGCCATTGTTAGATTCTAACAAGGGAAATGAGCTGATTTGGAATAAATAAACTAGCTTTGGAAGAAGCTTTTCTTTTGCTGCCACACAAACACACTTAATAATCCAAGAACACTGACAAACTACCTTATACGAGTAGCAAGCAATATATGATTGATTAGAGGAAGCACCTCAATTATACTGTAATTGAGGAATAAGTATTTTGTAATCAGTAGTGAATAAGGGCTGTCTTGCTTTTATTAATTTCTATCAATTAAATTATTAACTGCATATATGTTAAGTATTGTAAGAACAGACTGTGTGAAAAGATTGAAAAATGCACCTCCCGGAGTTTAATCAGTAGTGCTGTCCTGGGCACTAAAGCTTATAATTAATAGTATGTTCATTTTAAGATAGGGTGAACATTATGAGACACTTCATTGTCTTTGATTTCTGCATGAAAGACCCAACTAAATTAACCATTGCCGCATTTTTAGCAAATTGGATTCTAACAACTTTGAATTAAGAGGTGTAGTGTTCGTCCATCCCAAGGCGAATATAAGTAAGGATTCCGATAACAATGCTGTTGAGGGCCCTAAGTATTCTGGCTGGATCATGTTCGACACTGCACCAGGTTAGGTCTTCAGTCAGTATCCCTATCTCTAAAGCAGGAGACCTGGTTCAAGTTCCACCTTCCACACAGGTGCACAATTACATCGCTGAGTTTGATAAGGAAAATATTAAATGTTTTGGGATCAATTGCTCAGCGGTTTTCTGTCATGTGAGAACTTGAGGTATTTTGTCCTGAAGGAAGTGGTTTCTGTCCGGGAACCAGACTTGTAGTTTGAAGCTTGAAGTCCATCTTGTATTGTATTGTAAAGCTTTGATGTCTTTTCACTGTTACTTCAAACATTCAGAACAATTAGATTGGTGCGTTGTCTCACTTGATAATATGCAATAAAATCTGATGGTCTCGCCCTGCTGGAACATCTCTGTTGAACCTGAAGCATTTGAACTACAGGATTTGAAGGCATTAATACTTTCAGTAGGTGAGCTCAAGCAAATTGAACAAATCCAGATTTTCCAAATTTCGTTTTTAATTTGGTAGATCCCAATTGTCAGTTGCCTACCCTATGAGTAAAGGTGAAAGTGAGGTTTGCAGATGCTGGAGATTAGAGCAGAGAGTGTGGTGCTGGAAAAGCACAGCAGGTCAGGCAGCGTCCGAGTGGTAGGAAAATCGACGTTTCATCAGGAATCATCCAATGAGTAAAGGCTGGAGAGATTTAGGAGTCGATGCTTGGTCATCACCAAATAAAAAATAAGAGCAGGATATGGAATTGACTCAGGCCTATTGTTGGCAATGCAGGCCGCATGCTAAATTGAAACAGTCCACTACTTAACACAATCAGAACTGTCTTGTCAGCAGCGAGCTTAAAACTATGAGAGCTTAAAGACAACTTAAAGCTGGTGTATCCTTGCCAGAGCCTCTATCAGGGGAAATGCATACAGGCAGGAGTAGGAACACAATATGATTGGGGCAGGCAAAGGTACAGAGACAAGGGTAAATAGTTGGTATCTGGGTGCAATATGTCTGGCTCTCCAAATGTAGGTCATGGTCAACGAGGGTCCATAAGGTAGTGTGTGGGCCACTCCAGAATACAAGTCACTGCCCCGCAGTGAGACAGCTGAAAGCAAATGAGGGAACAGGCCCGAAGCCTCTTGCCCACCAGTTGAGTGATATCACATGACCAGAACTCCCACGTGCACAACAACGAATCATCGTGAGCATGAGTAACACTAATGTGAAACACTAGTTGTGAAGGTTACATTTTTGATCAGCAGTGATACTGTTCCCATATCCCCATCTCCTGTCCTTGTTCTTCTTGGGGTAGGGAGTGGGGTGGGGGCAGTGGAGATGGCAGGTTTGGAAGTTGCTATCAAAAAACTTTAGTGAGTTGTATGATTGTGACTGAGATTGAAGCTCTCCAGCTTGGAACAACTTGTCAGCATATCAGTGTCTCATCAAAACAATGCCATTTTCCCTGATGAGTAATTCGGACGAGCCTTTTCATTGGACAAGGTGAAGAGAGGTGGAGTAGGACTGGGTAGATCATAAGACCATAAGATGTAGCAGCAGAAAATGGCCAGTCAGCACAAGATTGCCACAATATTCAATGAGATTATGGCTGGCCTAATAATCCTCAATTCCACTTTCTTGCACTTTCCCCAAAACCCTTGATTTCTTTTACAGGTTAAAAAAACTGTCTATCTCAGCCCATACTTAATGACCCACCACAACAGCCTTCTGTGGTAAAGAATTCCACAGATTCACGACCCTCAGAGAGAAGAAATTACATCTCATGCAAGTCTTACCAAGGGCGAATCCTAACACTGAGACTATGCCCTCAAGCCCTAGACTCTCCCACAAGGGGAAACAACTGTTCCACATCTGCCCTGTCAATTCCCCGAAAAATCATATGTTTCAATAATGTTCAATATGTGACTCATTCTTCTAAATTCCAAAGTTGTCTAAATTGTCAATCACCTGATGAAGGAGCATCGCTCCGAAAGCTAGTGTGCTTCCAATTAAACCTGTTGGACTATAACATGGCGTTGTGTGATTTTTAACTTTGTACACCCCAGTCCAACACCGGCATCTCCGAATCATTCTAAATTTCAATGATCATAGGTCCAATCTACTCAACTTTTTCTCATAAGACTGTCGCTCTCTACCTGGTATTAGCCCAGTGAACCTTCTCTCGACTGCCTCCAGTACCAGTATCTAGGGGATAATGCAGAGGTGCCAGTATTGGACTGGGGTGGACAAGGTCAAAATGACACATGGCACCAGGTTATAGTCCAACAAGTTTATTTGAAATCACAAGATTTTGAAGCGCTGTCCCTTCATCAGATGATGTGAAGAGACCTCAGACACAGACTTTATAATCAGAGAGATCAAAAGTATATAGGGGAGGGAATGGCCTTGTGGTATCATCACTGGACTGTTAATCCAGAGACTGGATTAGTGGTGCTGGAAGAGCACATCAGTTCAGGCAGCATCCAAGGAGCTTCGAAATCGACGTTTCGGGCAAAAGCCCTTCCATATCTACTCCCAGGAGGACCAGTTCCACCACAGAACACACCTGATGGCCTCCTTCTTTAGAGCTTGCAATTTCCCTTCCCACGTGGTTGAAGATACCCTCCAACGCATCTCATTCACATCCCGCACCTCTGCCCTCAAACCCCACCCCTTCAACCGTAATAAGGACAGAATGCCCCTGGTGCTCACATTCCACCCCACCAACCTTCGCATAAATCGCATCATCTGCCAACATTTCCGTAACCTCCAAACGGACCCTACCACCAGGGATATATTTCCCTCCCCATCCCTTTCTGCCTTCAGCAAAGACTGTTCCCTCGGTGACTACCTGGTCAGGTCCACGCCCCCCAACAACCCAGCCTCCCGTCCTGGCACCCTCCCCTGCCACCACAGGAACTGTAAAACCTGCGCCCACACCTCCTCCCTCACCTCCATCCAAGGCCTCAAAGGCGCCTTCCACATCCATCAAAGTTTCACCTGCACATCCGCCAATGTCATTTGTTGTATCCGTTGCTCCCGATGCGGTTTCCTCTACATTGGGGAGACTGGACGCCTCCTAGCAGAGCACTTTAGGGAACATCTCTGGGACACCCGCACCAATCAATCCCAACACCCC
>NC_057719.1:80408801-80412505 GCF_004010195.1 Chiloscyllium plagiosum
CCCTCACTTCCCCTCCCCACACCTTACCCCAGTTCCAACCTTCCAGCTCAGCACTGTCCTCATGACCTCTCCTACCTGCCAATCTCCCTTCCCACCTATCCAGTCCACCCTCCTCTCCGACCTATCACCTTCATCTCCACCTATTGCACTCCTGGCCACCTTCTCCCCAGCCCCACCCTCTCCCATTTATCTCTCCTCCCCTGAGGCTCCCTTCCTTCATTCCTGATGAAGGGCTTTTGCCCGAAACGTCGATTTTCCTTGCTCCTCGGATGCTGCTTGGCCTGCTGTGCGTTACCAGCACCACTCTAATGCAGACTCTGATTTCCAGCACCTGCAGTACCCACTTCTGCCTAGATGATATTTGATTTTGTGTTGTCATGGCCCACCCTAAGTACTGCAGTGGGAGGATCCGTTTGGATTCAGCTCTCAGGCTGGCCATGATGTGTAAGGCCACATCACGAAGGCAGTCTGAGAACAGATTAGCGTTACAACAGATGGATTTTAACTATAAGCAGTGCGCAAGGAAAAACAAAACAGGATATATTTACATCTTGTAAAAGTAACATTTGCAGCGGTGCATGTTTCATTAACATGGATTCAGTGTAACGTGATTGACAAATTGTGGACCCTGTTTATAAAGTGCGTACATTTAAAAGTACAGCAAAAGTGTTGGCTGTAACGCGATTAGATTGCCAACATTATCGCAGTTTCTAAAGCGCATTTTTTCTGTAATGCAGGGCTGCAAAACTATTGTATTATAGAAGAATTCCTGTATGGGGAAAAAGCAGGGATTGATACTAATTAGAATGCTCTTTCCAACAGCTAGCGCAAATTGTTCTGTGTTCTCTGAAATGTTCATTCTCAAATGTATAACTCACAACCAATCCTTACTTTCATCAAATTAAAAATTACATTTCACAGTTAATATTTACATCAGTACATGTGCTTTTTTTTTTAAAATGACAGGGGATCTGAACGTCATTGCAACATTGAAGGGAAATGGATTGTTGAAAATAAGGGAGGCATGGTGGCTCAGTGGTTAGCACTGCTGCCTCATAGCACCAGGGACCCAGGTTTGATCCCAGCCTCAGGTGACTGTGCAAACTCCACGCAGACATTCTCCCCGTGTCAGCGTGGGTTTCCTCTGGGTGCTCCGGTTTCCTCCCACAATCCAAAGACGTGCAGGTTCGGTGAATTGGCTGTGCTAAATTGCCCATAGTGTTAGATGCATTAGTCAGAGGGAAATGGGTCTGGGTGGGTTACTCATCGGAGGGTTGATGTGGACCTGTTGGGCCGAAGGGCCTGTTTCCACACTAGAGAATCTAATCTAAAAAAAAAGGAGCTTTATTGTTCAACATTCAAGGGAAACAACTGCAAGTCAGTCTGGCATTTGAACAGTGATATTTTCTAATCAACTAATTATTATTATGAATGTAATGCTGTTACACACCCCTGCAGAGGGTGGGACTTGAACTCCGGCTTCTCAGGTAGGGGTGATACCACTATCAAGTCTCACCAATGTCAACCAAGTGCAAGCCATCCACAAAGGAAAGTGCTAATCTTTTCACCAGATCCTCAAAAGAGACAACTAGAAAGGTCAACGATGAGGAGGAGGCCTTGATATGGGTGGCCAGAAAGACGAGACATTACTGAACGCTTATCTTAACATGACAGGACATTGTTCTGCATAGCTACAGTTTTGCGTCATATGGTAAGGACTGGAATTAATCTAGCTTGACAAGACTGGTGGCCATGTTTTAATGGTTGTGGTGAATTGCTTTATTCAGCCATGGGATGTGGGCATCAACAGCTAGATCAGCATTTACTGCCCGTCTCTAATTACCCTGGAGAAGGTGATGTTGAGTTGCATACGTTGTTTATTTCAGATTCCCACAAAAGACTTGAGAGATGTCAATTCTTTGTGCTGGAGGTACACTTGTGGCAAATTATTACCTCTTGCTAAATTACCTTGCTTTGTTCTCTTACAAGGTAAGAGACAGATCCATAGCTGATGCGTATCAACTCTATATTGAAGTATGCTGCTGAACACAACTACGGTTCAGGCTAATCTTGTCCACATCAACGTATAAGCCCATGGCTTTCTGGAAGACATGATGCATTTTGGATATCTGCACTAGCCAAATTTCTTACAACAATAAGGTTTGGCATCGGGCAAGATGAACTCAAGCCAGAATATTATTCAAGGTTGATCTGGCTGGTAAATTGAAGATGGCAAAAAGTAAGTTAGATCTTGGGAAAAGTTGCTTTGATCAAAGACAACTGATTGAATGCATCAGGCAAGAAAAGGAATTGAAGTGCTAGGGAGGTAAAAAATACATTTGATTACAGATGGGGGGAGTTCAGATACGAGCAGGCCTGAGATATTGAATGGCCTATTCCGACTGTTCATTTCCTGTGCTCTCTTGATTTGTCCTCAGAAAATCAAAGAGATCTGTGTAGAGCTTTACTAAATGGGCCGGTGCATTTCGGGACTTTGTAATTGGAAACTCAATGAGGTATGTCATTTGTCTGTCATAGAATAGAGCACTGAAGATGAAAATTCTCCCACATGGATTGCATGATATAGCATTGCTTAATTAGTAAGAGGAACAGACACAGTGGCACAGTGGTTAGCACTGCTGCTTCACAGCGCCAGAGACCCGGGTTAGGATCAGGCAACTGTCTATGTGGAGTTTGCACATTCTCCCTGTGTCTTCGTGGGTTTCCTCTGGGTGCTCCGGTTTCCTGCCAGTCCAAAAATGTGCAGGTTAGGTTAATTGGCCAAGCTAAATTGGCCGTAGTGTTAGGTGAAGGGGTACAGGTAGGAGAATGGGTCTGGGTGGGTTGCTCTTCGGAGGGTCGGTGTGGACTTGTTTCCACACTGTACCCTGTAAGGAATCTAATCTCTGAACAGACACATTAATCTGTTTGCCGCAGTGATCTGCAGAGGGAAAGGGCCTTGAAAAGGGCCAGACCAATAACACCCAACAGCATTTAGGAAACATTTAGCGTCTAAGCCTATCTATTCAGTGAAACCATGGTTAATCTAAATCTCCATTCCATCCACCCAATTTGCTCCCTATTCCTTGCTGCATGCACTCAATAAGAGCCAATACAACTTCAATTCACCCTCAGCATTTAACAGAGCTCAGAGGGAAGAAAGATTGAGATCTCTATAATCCACTGTGTGAGAGGTGAGTACGTGACATCAATCCTGAATGGCTTAGGGTGACCTTCAATTGTGGAATTGCTGACTAGTTCCAAACATCCATGTCTATCAATAGTCTCCATATCAACCATCCCTCCCACAAAATGTTACCAATGACAAATGCATTTTTTTTAGATTAGATTCCCTACAGTGTGGAAACAGGCCCTTCAGCCCAACAAGTCCACACCGACCCTCCGAAGAGTAACCCACCCAGACCCATTCCCCTACATTTACTGAATCACCTAACACTATGGCCAATTTACCTGACCTGCACATCTTTGGACTGTGGGAGGAAACCGGAGCAACTGGAGGAAACTCATGCAGGCACGAGGAGTGTGCGCAAACTCCACACAGACAGTTGCCCGAGGCTTGAATCGAACCTGGGTCTCTGACGCTGTGAGGCAGCAGTGCTAACCACTGAGCCACTGTGCCGCCCCTGCATTCTTGATCCAAAGAGCGCACTGCTGCTATTATGGAGGGGGTGATTGTGTTGAGA
>NC_057719.1:80413192-80421618 GCF_004010195.1 Chiloscyllium plagiosum
ACTCTATGCCACTCTCTCCCCCCCCCCACCCTCCTCTAGCTTATCTCTCCACGCTTCAGGCTCTCTGCCTTTATTCCTGATGAAGGGCTTTTGCCCGAAATGTCGATTTTGCCTGTCCTCGGATGCTGCCTGAATTGCTGTGCTCTTCCAGCACCACTGATCCAGAATCTGGTTTCCAGCATCTGCAGTCATTGTTTTTACCAAATTTAAGAAGCAGAACCTCAAAGGTCATAGACTCTGGATTATTACCGCAGTCGCATGGAAATTCACAGAGGGCAAATCAGATGAGAGAACTGAGTGCATGACTAAAAGATTCATGTATAAGAAGTGAGTTTAACATCATGAATACTGGGTTCTGTACCATTGGGATGCTCTCCGTCTGAAATGTGGTGGGGCCAGTGCACTTGTGACCTACACATGAAGGGAAATAGAGATGCCTTTAAACTAAATAGTGCTGACAAGGGGTCAAAGTTTGGAAGATGTAGTGTGTCAGAGAAGAGACAAGGCAAGAGAGAAAGATATTAAAATGGGAAACGATAAACCAGAATGGACAAAGTGTACAACCTAGGAGTGAATCAACAGGGCTAGAGGTTCCATAAATATTTAAAGAAAAACAGTGAAAAGTTTCAACTATTGCCACACTCTGGCACCATTTTGAACTAATTTTTTTTGTTTGCAATTTTTATTAAAAAATAAAAAGATGTAACTGAAAGAGAGTCCAACTTTGTTCCTCACCGACTGCTCTGTTGCCATCACAGCAGACTAAACAGCAGGCTCTGTATCTGAATGCTCTCAGCATTTCGAACAAAACAAATGAACTAATAAAGCAAATAGAAGTATGAGAGGATAACCATTACAGAGACAAGGATGCAGGATGACAGAGACTAGGATATGAATAATGAAGAGTACAGTTAGGAAAGGACAGGAAGCTAGCAAATAGTGGAGGGTAGTTCTGGTATTTAATGACGATGATGGCTCATCCATTCTATTCAGCAGGTTCAACAAAATAAGACGTAGAAATGGTTTGGGTAGAGAGGGAAAATTATAGCAGAAAGACGTTGCTTATCATAGAATCCCGACAGCATGGAAGCAGGCCATTCAGCCTGTCAAGTCCACACTGACACTCTGAAGACCCATCCGGCCTACACAATCCCTCGACATGGCCAATTTAGCATAGCCAATCCACCCAACCTGCACAATGTCAGTGGTGTACCGTGGTGCTATATGAGCAGTGCACAGGGCCTCTAATGTTAACTTACATGGTAGGAGTGTGAGGGTAGAACTAATTGGATCTTATTGGAAAAGTAAAGTAAGGATCATGGAATATTAATCTCCATAATTGATTGGAAAAACCAGATGGGCAAAGGTAGCCAAGGTGAAGAGTTTATGGAATGTTTTCAGGATAGTTTCTTAGAACAGCCTGTTCTGGAGCCAACCAGAGAGCAGGCTTTAATAGACCTGGTTTTGTGCAAAGAGATAGGAGTAATTAATAATCTCTGATGGCACCACCAGATAGTTCCAATAACTGAACACTGCATTCAGTTTGAGGGACAGAAGATATCGTATTTTAGTATTTTAAATGGGGGCAATATGAGGGAATGCAGTTGATCTCTGGATTCAAAGGAAGTTTATTAGATTGGAAAATGATCAACATCACTTACTTCTCCCAAGAGAGGGAGGGAAAACATGGGAAAGTACAGGCTAGCTGACTTAACATTTATCACAGGGAAGCTGTTAGAATCTATTGCTTCAAGCATTGTAGCAAGGCATTTGGAGAGATTCAAGGTACTCAGGCAGAGTCAACCTAGTTTTATGAAAGTGAAACGATGTTTAAACAAATTATTAGAGTTCTTTGAAGAATGAACATGCTGTGGATAAAGGGGATCTGGTGGGTGTACTGTACATAGATTTGCAGAAGGTATTTGACAAGGTGCCATATTAAAGGTTATTGACTAAAATAAGAGCATTTGGTGGAAGGAGGAACATACTGATGCAGATGGAAGATTGACTGGTTAACAGGAAACAGTAAGTCCCGAGGACTTAACATTGAGTTCTCCAATTTCAAGTAACCTTCTCACCCATTCCCTTAGCTCCCTTTCCAGCACCACCTCCTCCCTTCCATTCCACCTGCCGACCCTTCCTTCCAGCTACCAACCGATTCATCCCTTCCATCGACCAATCAGGTCGCATCCATGACTGTGTTACCTATTACTATCTCACCATTCTGCTACTCTCCCCACCCCCCCCTCTCCTGCTCTTAATCTATAGCTCCCCTCTAACCCCACCTCCAGTCCTGAAGAAGGGTTATACCCGAAACATTAACTCCTTCACTTCATCATGTTACCTAGCTTACTGTGTTCTTCCAGCCTTCTGTTTATCTACCGGGAAACAATAGGCCAAAGTGTGTTATTTTCAGATTGGCAAGTAATGCATGGCATGCTGGAGGAACCAGTGCTGGAGTTTCAACTTTTTACAGTTGATATAAATTGTTTGGGACCGAAAATATGATTGCTAAATTTGCTGATGACGTAACAATAGATAGGAACATATATATTAACATTCATTTTGAGAGAGCTAGAATACAAGAGGAGAGATGTACTGCTGAGGCTGTATAAGGCTCTGGTCAGACACTTTGGAATATTGTAAGCAGTTCTGGGCCCTGTATCTAAGGAGGGATGTGTTGGCATTGCAGGGAGTCCAGTGGAGGTTTACAAGAATGATCGCAGATATGAAGGGCTTGTCGTAAGAGGAGCAGTTGAGGACTCTGGGGTCTGTAGTTAATGGCGTTTAGAAGGATAACAGGGATCTCACTGAAACTTTTAGAATACCAAGAAGTCTGAATAGAGTGGATTTGGAGGAGATGTGAAGTAGGAGAGACGAGGACTCGAGGGCACTGTCTCAGAATGAAAGGACAACCCTTTAGTCCTGAAATGAGGATGAATTTCTTCAGCCAGAGGGTTGTTAATCTGTGGAACTAATTGCTACAGAAGGCTGTGGAAGCCAGGTTGTTGAGTGTATTTGAGATAGAGATAATTAGGTTCTTTACTAGTAAAGGGATCAAGGGTTAGGGTTAAGGTTAGGGTCAGAATGGGATTGAGAAACAGATCAGCAATAGTTGAACAGCGGAGCAGACTCGATGGCCTAATTTTGTGCCTATAGCTTACAGTCTTATGGTCTTATAAAGACAATGTAAGGAAGCTACAAAGGACTATAGATTGATTAAGTGAATGGCTAAGATCTGGTAAATGAAGTACAATTTGGGACTGCATGGAATTATTCATTTTGGTAGGAAGAATAAATTATCTAAATGAGGAGAGATTGCAGAGCTTAGCAATACAGAGGGATTTGGGTTTCCTGACACATGAATTGCAAAAGCTTAGTATGCAGAGACAGCAAGTAATTAGGAAACTTAACAGAATATTATTGTTTATTGAGGGGAGTTGAATACAAAAGTAGGGCTGTTATGCTTCATTTATACAGCACATCAGTGAGACCACATCTCGAATCCTGTATATAGTATTGGTCTCCTTTTTTTGAGGAAGGATATAAAGCATTGGAATGCGTTCAGAGAATGCTTACGAGACTAATCTGTAGAATCAGTAGGGGTTGCCATTTTGTTTAGATTAGATTCCCTACAGTGTGGAAACAGACCCTGTGGCCCAACCAACCCACTTCCCTCTGACTAATGCGCCTAACACTATGGGCAAGTTAGCATGGCTAATTCACCTAACCTGCACATTGTTTTGGACCATGGGAGAAAACCAGAGCACCCAGAGGAAACCCACGCAGACAAGGGGAGAATGTGCAAACTCCACACAGTCACCCAAGGCTAGAATCGAACCCGGGTCCCTGATGCTGTGAGGCAGCAGTGCTAACCACTGAGCCTCCATGCCGCCCCAAACGTCATATGAGGACAATTGTAGGCTAGGCTTGTATCTATGGGAGGTTGGAAAACTAAGAGGTGACATGATTTAAACATGAAAATCTTGAGAGGTCTTCTGAAGATGCATACGAGGATGTTTCCTTTTGTGAGATACTCTAGAACTAGAAGTGATGGTTTAAAAATGAGGGATTGCCCATTTTAAGGCAGTTAAGAAGTTTATTTCCTGAGGATCCTGAGTCATTGGAAACCTTTTCTTTGTAAGGCCATGGAAAAAAGAACCCTTACATCTCATTTTGAGGCAGTAGCAGATAGATTCTTGACTGACAAGGGGGTGAAAGGTTATCAAAGGCAGGTGGAACTGAACAGCAATCAGTAACCAGCTTTTATTGAATTGCAGAGCAAGCTCAAGAAATCATATGACCTAGAGCTGCTCCTAAATTATATGCTTCTGTAATGGTCTCTTTCTAGCCCCAGTGAAATCAGAATGCTCCCATCTGTTCCTCACTCCATCCTGCAGTTATTCTGAATTTACTGCTCTTCAAGGACTGCTTATATTTACTGTTTTACACAACACAAAAAGTAACTTCAAAGCTAAAAACTGACGATCCTGGAGATCTGAGATAAGAAAAACAAATAAAAGCCTTGATCAACCTCTTGCTTGTCATTTCTATCTTGCTCTAGCGTTAACACTTCCATCCCAGGTCTGCTGCAGTGTTCCAGCAAAGTTGAACTCAAGCTGGAGCTCAACTCATTTTCTGCTGATGCATTTTACAGCCTTCAAGACTCCATACTCACTTCAACAAATTCAGAGCATGAACACTGTCCTCCATTTTGATTATGTACCCTGCCCACCAGCCCATGTCCTATTTGCATGCCATTGTCTATTTTCTAATATTCACACCTACTAGTAACACACATTTTGCATCTCAATCAGTCCTTTACTACCAGTAGCACCCCTTTTGCCTTTTATTCTGGGTGAATTCACAATTTGTCCCAATTTCCTGCCTTCCCCATTGTTTACACCATAAAAATGTTTATTTCTCAACTCCTTCAGTTCTGAAGAAGTCATCAGTCTCAAAGCATAACACTCCTTCCCTCTCCAGCTGCTGCTAGACCTGCTGAGTTTCTCCAGCACTTCCTGTTTAATTGTGAAATGCAGTTTACCTTGTTTATGTTATGATTACCTCTACTCTTCACTGAGTAACCAATCAGATGGGGCCTCAGTTTTATGGCTGATCCCAAAGATGGCAGCTCTGACAGTGCAGCACTCCCTCTCCACTGAACTTGATGTGTCAGCCTGGCTTATAGGCTGTAGTCAAGCTAAGTGAGTGTGGCCATATCAAGGAAAAGTTTGAGAACGCTTTGGCTTTGGCCTACACAGAAATTTATCTCAGTGTGCAGCTAAACTTACAATGTTTTGTTTTAAACTTATTGTTGTACTTTAACCAATAGTATTCCTAAAGGAATCAAAACAATACATGAAAAAGACAAATTTTCAGTGGTTACAACTAAGAGTTAGGGAATGATTTTAATGGAATAGTTCTTTCAAAGAGCTAGGACAGGTATAATGGCATCCATTGCTTTTGACAGTTCAATTGATCCTAATTTTTGAAAGAGGTACTTAAAACCATGACTCTTCTGACTCTAGTAACTGTTCAGCTAAGATTGATTTTTAAAAATGTAAGAATAAAATAGGGAGGGAGATAGTGGCAAAATGTTGCTATTATGATAAATATTATGAAACTGTAACTAGTTTCAACAAATTCAGAGCGTGAACACTGTCCTCCATTTTGATTACACACTATGCCCACCACCCCATGTCCTGTTTGCTTGGCTTTGCCTATTCCCTAATATTCACACTGGCCATTAACACCTATATGTTCATTTCAATTAGTCCTTTGCTACAATTAGCACTCCACTTTGCCTTTTGCTCTGGGTATCTTCCATGAAACCTGTAATCCAGAGGCTCTATCTAATGGTATGGGGACATGAGTTCAAATCCTACCACAGCAGCTGTGGGATTTAAATTCAGTTCATAAATCTAGAATAGTAAGGATATCATACTGATCATGAAACTATCACTGAGTGTTGTAAATACTCCATCTGGTTTGCACATTTTTTTTTTGTTTTGCAGAAGGAAATCTGCTATGCACCAGCAACCTGGTTGATTCTACCCCATGAAATGGCCTGACCTGACACTCAATTCAAGAGAATAAGGGAGAGGCAATAAATGCTGTTTTAATGCCCCCATCACAAAATAATTTTTAAAATACCAAGGGGTTGTCTCATAAAAGGTTTTTCTGCAGCTTTGTTTCATTAGGCAATATTTACAGTCCTTGGCCTGGTTTATGATCAGTGGGAATTGTCATTTGGAACTGGATGTTCTATTGTGATCCATTTATAATTCCCTTTTTCTCCTTATTCACTTTGGTCTCATCAGGCTAAATAATTAAAGTCAAGTTTTCATGTTTTTCTTATTGTCCACGTTACCCTGAAGTGTTTTTAAGCCAACAGCACCCTGATTTAGATAGCATCTTTAAGATATAAAGCCAAGCAAGGCATTTCACAGGAACATTAGCAAATCACACTTTATACTGAGACCTTAAAAGGAAATAATAGTGCAATTGTCAGAAGCTTGCATCAAAAAGGTCTGCTGTAAGGATTATCTGAGGAGAGGGAAGAGAGGCAGAGCAGAAGAGGTAGGAATTCTGAGGTTTAAGGCTCAAACATTGGTGGATAAGTGGCAAGTTATATTTACATCACAGGAATGGTTCTTTCTAATAAGGAAGAATCACCCCTTGACATTCAATTATATTACCATCACTGAATATCAACATCCTGGCCATGAACTGGACTAGCTAAGTACAGATTGTTGCTAAAAGAGCAGGTCAGAGGCTAGACTTCTGCAGGGAGTTCACCTCCTGCCTCCCAAAGCCTATCCACCATCTACAAGGTCCAACTCAGGAGTGTGATGGACCACTCCCCACTTGCCTGGATGGTTGCAGCTCCAATAGCACTTTATAAAATCATGAGGGGCATTGATAGGGTAAATAGATAAGGTCTTTTCCCTGCGGTGGGGGAGCCCAGAACTAGAGGGCGTGGGTTTAGGGTGAGAGGGGAAACATTTAAAAGAGACCTAAGGGGCAATGTTTATACACAGAGGGTGGTGCATGTATGGACTGAGCTGTCAGAGGAAGTGGTGGAGACTGCTACAATGATAAAATTTAAAAGGCATCTGGATAAGTACACGAATAGGAAGGGTTTAGAGGGATATGGTCCAAATGTGACTGGACTAGTTTAGGATTAGTGGTCGGCATGTACGAGTTGGACCAAAGGGTCTGTTTCTGTGCTGTACATCTCTATATGGCGCTATGACCATGAAAACAAAACAACCTGCTTGATTGGCTTCACATCCACAAGCATCTATTCCCTCCACTACCAATGCTCAGTAGCAGCAGCTTGTGCCATTTACAAGATGGAATGCAGTAACTTACAAAGGCCCTTAACATCTTCTGAATCTGTGATCACTACCCACCTGGAAGAACAAGGGCAGTGGATACTTGGGAACACCACAACTTGCAGATTCCCCTCCGAACCACTCACCATCGCGACTAGCCATCATCACCAGGGAAATCATGTCTCACAAACTTGATTGAATTTTTTGAAGTAGTAACAAAGAGGATTGATGAGGGCAGAGCAGTAGACATGATCTATATGGACTTTGGTAAGGCTTTCAACAGGTTCTGCATGGGAGACTGGTTAGCAAGGTTAGATCTCTCAGAATACAGGGAGAACTAGCCATTTGGATACAGATTTGACTCAATGGTAGAAGACAGAGGGTGGTGGTGGAGGATTGTTTTTCAGATTGGAGGCCTGTGACCAGTGAAGTGCCACAAGGATCGGTGCTGGGTCCTCTACTTTTTGTCATTTATATAAATGATTTGGATGCGAGCATAAGAGGTATAGTTAGTAAGTTTGCAGATGACATCAATTTTGGAGGTGTAGTAGACAGCGAGGAGGATTATCTCAGATTACAACTGGACCTGGATCAGATGGGCCAATGGGCTGAGAAGCAGCAGATGGAGTTTAATTCAGATAAATGTGGGGTGCTGCATCTTGGAAAAGCAAATCTTAGCAGGACTTATACACTTAATGGTAAGGTCCTTGTGAAGGGTAGGTCTTGCCTTACAAGTCTTATTGAATTCTTCGAGGAGGTGACCAAGCATGTGGATGAGGGAAGAGCAGTGGATGTAGTGTACATGGATTTTAGTAAGGCATTTGATAAGGTTCCCCATGGCAGGCTTATGCGGAAAGTCAGGAGGCATGGAATAGAGGGAAATTTGGCCAATTGGATAGAAAACTGGCTAACCGGTCGAAGGCAGAGAGTGGTGGTAGATGGTAAATATTCAGCCTGGAGCCCAGTTACAAGTGGAGTTCCGCAGGGATCAGGTCTGGGTCCTCTGCTGTTTGTAATTTTTATTAATGACTTAGATGAGGGAGTCGAAGGGTGGGTCAGTAAATTTGCAGATGATACGAAAGTCGG
>NC_057719.1:80421667-80452695 GCF_004010195.1 Chiloscyllium plagiosum
GAGCTAGAGGGCATAGGTTTAGGGTGAGAGGGGAAAGATATAAAAGAGACCTAAGGGACAACTTCTTCATACAGAGGGTGGTACGTGTATGGAATGAGCTGCTAGAGGAAGTGGTGGAGACTGGTACAATTGCAACATTTAAGAGGGATTTGGATGGGTCTATGAATAGGAAGGGTTTGGAGGGATATGGGCCAGGCGCTGGCAGGTGGGACTTGATTGGGTTGGGATATCTGTCGTCATGGACGGGTTGGACTGAAGGGTCTGTTTCCATGCTGTACATCTCTATGTCTCTATGACACTCGCCAGTGAGATCCACATCCCACCAATGAATAAATAAAATCCGAAAGCTCATTTACCAGAGATGAATGAATCATTAAAGTTCGAGGAGCATGATTAATTTGGAGGTTTGTAGGACTGGAGGAGATTAGGAAAAGGAGATCATGGAGGAATTTGATAAGAAGGGATATTTTTTCATGTCTTCGAATCACTGGAATGGGAGCCAATATTGGTCAGTGAGCAGGGAGCTTGGTGGGAGCTTTGGGTGGGTACACGTTTCTGGAGTGGGGAGGCCGGCCTGGAATAAGTCTGTTCAGGATGATACAATTCTGCTGTTTTAAATTATCCAAAAATATTCATACAACGGTAGCAAATGTGGAGCTCAATGAAAAGATATTTTTCAGGAGCCATTCTTGAAGTGGTGGGCAGTGATATGCCTGACTTCACTTTCATCTAACATCACGCACTCAGATGAAAACAGCAAACTTAAGCACATTCATAAATACCAATTGTGGCTCAGTTGGCAGCACTCTCTGGCTATTAACTCAGAAGGTTGGGAATTCAAGCTCCACTTCAGTATGAAAGTAGGCTGACTCATTCACAATTTTACTGAAGGACTTCTGCACGATGCTGGCATGAAGTTTATAATTCGTAAGAGGTGATAGCTAACAGGAATTAAACCAACAACTTACTCTCTGATTAACTTAAAGCAACAATAATTACTTAATAAGTCAGAGCCACTGGAGGCCTAGTTAATTAACATCGCTTACTAATAGGCTGTTAAGAAAATATTAACTATCAATGAACTGACATCCGGACATAACACATTTTAATATGCATTAGTATTTATCACTTACTCAAATCATCAGCAGAACTGTTGGAATATAATTATTACAAGCTGTAATGATATTATGAGGAGTCTGATTTACAATAAATACAAATTGCCAGAGACGTTTTTACATGAGATGTGAACGCAGGTTAGTCCTCTCTCGCCGATGGACACTAAGGGTTTTGCTGGTTTCTCGACTAACAGGTGAAATTCAACCAACAAAAGTGAAAAAGCCCTGCATTAACAACTATTTATTTTGATTTCCCCAAATCTCAACAGTGACTACATTTCAAGAGGAACTCAGAGAACTCAGTGATGATTCGTGTACACTGGGCATTTTATATTAAAGTGACTAATTGACCATAAAAGGAAGACAGAACTTGTGAAAGCATCACACTCAAATCTGGAGGGCTCTTCAGATGATGATGAAAAGAATCCTTAAATTCATCAAATGTGTTAGTCGATTTTGTAGTCAATCTGAAGCTACACAGCATGAAGAATTATACCAGGATTCACGTAGACTGTGGGGGGTGGGAAATGAGTGAAATCGTTCTTAAGTATGCTGTTTTGGAAAATGTCGGTGGGGGGTGATTGACTCTCAGGGGAATGTAGCACAAACAGCCAAGTTTCTGGTATCAAGACTGGCTCTAATGTAATGAGGGGTATGTCGGGTACAAGCAATTAATTGCAACAGGGGACTCTCTCTAGTCAGAGGCACAGAGTTGTTTCTGCGGCCAGCACCAAAAGCCAGAATGGTGTGTTGCCAGGATCGAGGATGTCTCAGAGAGAATACAGAATGTTCTCAAAACTGGACAAATCCCCAGGACCTGGTCAGTGTACCCAATAACTCTGTGGGAAGCTAGGGAAGTGATTGCTGGGCCCCTTGCTGAGATATTTGTATCATCGATAGTCACAGGTGAGGTGCCAGAAGACTGGAGGTTGGTTAACATCGTGCCACTGTTTAAGAAGGGTGGTAAGGACAAGCCAGGGACCTATAGATTGGTGAGCCTGACGTCAGTGATGGGCAAGTTGTTGGAGGGAATCCTGCGGTACAGGATGTAAATGTATTTGGAAAGGCAAGGACTGATTAGGGATAATCAGCATGACTGTGTGTGGGAAATCATGACTCATGAACTTGATTGAGTTTTTTGAAGTAGTAACAAAGAGGATTGATGAGGGCAAAGCAGTAGATGTGACCTATATGGACTTCAGTAAGGCGTTCGACAAGATTCTCTGTGGGAGACTGGTTAACAAGGTTAGATCTCAGAATTCAGGGAGAACTAGCCATTTGGATACAGAACTGGCTCAAAGGTAGAAGAGAGGGTGGTGGTGGAGGGTTGTTTTTCAGACTGGAGGCCTGTTGGGTCCTGGGGAGTGTTGCTGAACAAAGACCTTGGAGTGCAGGTTCATAGCTCCTTGAAAGTGGAGTCGCAGGGAGATAGGATAGTGAAGGAGGCGTTTGGAAGGTTTTCTTTTTTTGGTCAGAGTATTGAGTACAGGAGTTGGGAGGTCATGTTGCGGCTGTACAGGACATTGGTTAGGCCACTGTTGGAATATTGTGTGCAATTCTGGCCTCCTTCCTATTGTAAAGATGTTGTGAAACTTGAAAGGGTTCAGACAAGATTTACAAGGATATTGCCAGGGTTGGAGGATTTGAGCTATAGGGAGAGCCTGAATAGGCTGGAGCTGTTTTCCCTGGAGCATTGGAGGCTGAATGGTAACCTTATTGAGGTTTATAAAATCATGAGGGGCATGGATAGGGTAAATAGACAAGGTGGAGAAAGTGAGGACTGCTGATGCTGGAGATTAGAGGCAAGAGATTGGTGCTGGAAAAGCACAACAGTTCAGGCAGCATCCGAGGAGCAGGAGAATTGATGTTCAGGCATTAGCCCTTCATCAGGAATGAGTTGCTGATGAAGGGCATTATGCCCAAAATGGAGCAGCACGATGGCTCAGTGGTTAGCACTGCTCCCTCACAGCACCATGGGTCCCAGGTTCAATTCCAGCCTTGGGCGACTGTGTGGAGTTTGCACATTCTCCCAGTGTCTGTGTGGGTTTCCTCCGGGTGCTCCGGTTTTCCTCCCACAATCCAAAGATGTGCAAGTCAGGCGAATTGGCCACGCTAAATTGCCCGTAGTGTTAGGTACATTAGTCAGAGGGAAATGGGTCTGGGTGGGTTACTCTTCGGAGGGTCGGGTTGGACTGAAGGGCCGGTCTCCACACTGTAGGGAATCTAATCTAACAAAAGATGTCGATTTTCCTGCTCCTCAGATGCTGCCTGACCTGCTGTTCTTTTCCAGCACCACACAACTCTAAATAGACATAGTATTTTCCCTGGGATGGGGGAGTCCAGAACTAGAGGACACAGGTTTAGGGTGAGAGGGGAAAGATATAAGGGACCTAAGGAGCAACTTTTGCGTGCATAGTGTCTGGAATGAGCTGCCAGAGGAAGTGGTGGAGGCTGGTACAATTACAACATTTAAAAGGCATCTAGATAGGTAGATGAATAGGAAGGGTTTAGAGGGATATGTGACAAATGCTGGCAAATGAGACTAGATTGGGTTGGGATATCTGGTCGGCATGAACGAGTTGGACTGAAGGGTCTGTACCTCTCTATGACTCTAAGTAGGGTGTAAAATGGGTGATCACCAGTAGGCTGCTTGTTTTAGTGACTTTTCCCCGATTCACTTCAAGAAGAAGTCAATTTATTTCAGTTGAGTTCTATTAAAACAAACCTGAACTAAGTGACATCCTGATTCAGACTTCAGCTTTGAGATTGATATTAAATGCTTCACGTGAAAGGTTACCAGTCTGAAGTGCTAAATTTGCTTCACTCGCCACTGATGCTGCCAGATCTGCTTCGCCTAGCCAGCAGATTGCTTCAAATGCAGTTCAATACTTACAATGTTTCCAGTCTTAAACTCTCAGCCCAATGCACCTCTATTCCAGATTATACCTTCTTCAGAATCTGAGCTGACTGAATTGCCAAATCAACAGTGATTTGTTCAGTCTTCAATCCACTCCTAAATATATATTTTTCTGGAGTGAAACCTGTGACATTAAAGAGCCAACAGCCAATAGGAATTAGAATGTGCAAGTCACCCAACGATTGACTTAATACCAGCCATCATTGCTTAATAAGACAGAGCAACAAGGAGCTCAATTAATCAATGTCACTTATTAATAGTCTGATAAAGGACTATATTAAATGCTAATAAACCATGCTCTCAGGCAGAACGCCCTCCAACATGAATTAGCATTTACCAACAGTTCAAACTGCCCAGTAGGACTGTCACATATAATAATTACAGATTATAATTACATTATTGGGTGCTAATTAATCTACAATAAAAATACAATTTGTTCAAATCTACCAATAAAATGCAAGGAAACTCTCCCATCCATCTTCTATTCCTTTTTCACATGTTCATGAATTTTCTCCGTTAAAAATCACACAACACCAGGTTATAGTTGAGAGTGTGTTGCTGGAAAAGCACAGCAGGTCAGGCAACATCCGAGGAGCAGGAGAATCGATGTTTCGGGCCGGACCCCTTCATCAGGAATGATCTCATTCCAGCAACACACTCTCAACTCTGAACTCCAGCATCTGCAGACCTCACTGTCTCCTAGAACACCAGATTATCATCCAACAGGCTTCCAAATAAACCTGTTGGACTATAACCTGGTCTTGTGCAACTTTTAACTTTGTACACCCCAGTCTAATACCGGTACCTCCAAATCATGAATTTTCTCATAACGGCTTCCTATAGTCAGTTTTCCTCTCTGTACCTTCCTATAGTCAGAATGTAACCTGGAAGATGCCATCTATTTTCCTGCTCTCAAACACCTTGTAAAACAAAATCACTTGAACGTTAATACAGGATCATCTGGTTTGTGAGTATGTTACATTTTAGTGCAAGTCACCAATGACACTCTGCCTTTCAATCGGTTCTTCTTTGCCTTTTATAACTTTGCTTTCCTCTTCCCCGCTACAAAGTTGTGTCTGTTATATAAGGCTGAAGATAACGGGAACTGATAAGATGCTTTACAATGGGCTGTTATGTGAGTGGAGTTTCGCTGAGTCATTTGGGTCTGCCAAGAGCTAAGATTGCAGGAAATCAGTGACTGCTGAGGCATACATTTGGGTGAAACATTCAGGATCAGTTAGGTGTATGGATAATTCCAAATAAGGCATACATTTGGCACAGAGACCTGTGTACAAAACAGTCAGAAAACCCTGACTGTTCAGCACAATGTCAAAGGCTCACATTGCAGGGAGACATGGTGAAGATATTGAGCAGAAATTCAGCCTGGCCAGTTTAGGGTCAGTTATAGAAATCAGGGGAGAGAAAGACAGTGATTTGAGATATCTCTAGAGTTAAAAGTGTGTGTTGTTCATTTAAATATATCATAAATTAATTGGGTTTCACAGGCAACACTTTTTTATCTCCCAAAAGTGCAGTACCCCACGATTTGTCCAACTTGTGTAAACTCTGTAAGAATGCAGTTGGGGTTTGAAATGATTTCGTTTTCCAGTATAGTCCCCACCTCTAACTGCGTTCTGCAGAGATCATTCCCTCTGTGACTCCCTTATTAGGTCCACACCCCCCATCAACCCACCCTCCACTCCCGGCAGCTTCCTTTGCCGCTGCAAAAGGTGTAAAACCCGTGCCCATACTTCCCCCTTCACTTCTGTCCAAAGCCCCAAAGGATCTTTTCACATCCAGCAGATATTTTCCTATACATCTAACACCTCATCTATTGTGCCCATTGCTCTCAATGTGGTGTCCTCTACATTGGGGAGACAGGATGGCAACTTGTGTAATGTTTCAGAGAACACCTCTGGGACACACACACCAAACTACCCCACCGCCCTGTGCCTGACCACTTCAACTCCCCTTCCCACTCTGCCAAGGACATGCAAGTTCTGGGCCTCCTCCATCGCCAAATCCTAGCCACCCGACACCCGGAGGAAGAACACCTCATCTCCTGCCTTGGGACCCTTCAATCATAAGGCATCAACATCGACTTCACTAGTTTCCTCATCTCCCCCTCCTCAGCCTATCCCAGATCCACCCTCCAAATCGGCACCACCCTCTTTAACTGTCCTACCTGTCCATCTTCATTCCCACCTATCCGGCTCCTCAGATGCTGCCTGACCTGCTGTGCTTTTCCAGTGCCACACTTTTTGACTCTGACTCTCCACCATCTGCAGTCCTCACTTTCTCTTTGTCATTATCTCATGTCGTTTAAGGATGCACGTTCTCGACAAATTAGCTGCTGCGCTTCCTACCTGACAACAGAGATCACACTTCAAAGAATTCCATTCCCTCAATACCCTGACCATGATCAGGGACTGAACTGGATGAGCTATATAGAGACTGTTGCTACAAGAGCAGGTCAGAGGCTAGAATTCTGCAGCAAGTGACTCACCTCCTGACTTCCCAAAGCCTGTACAACATCTACAAGGCACAAATCAGGAGTGTGATGGAATACTCCCCACTTACCTGGATGGGTGCAGCTCCAACAACACTCAAGAAGCTTGACACCATCCAGGGCAAAGCAGCCCGCTTGAATGACATCCACAAACATCCACACCCTCCACCACCAATGCTCAGTAGCAGCAGTGTGTACCATTTACAAGATGGACTGCAATAACTTACAAAGGTTCTTAGCATCTTCTGAATCTTAGATCACTACCATCTAGAAGAATAAGGACAGCTGATACTTAGGAACACCACAACTTCCAAGCTCTTCTTGATGCCAATCAAGCTGGCTGCTTTGTCTTGAGTGTCAAATTTCTTGAGTGTTATTGGGATCTGCATCCATCCAGACAAATGGGGAGTATTCCATCACACTCCTGACTTGTGCCTTGTAGATTTTGGGCAGGCTTTGGGGAGACAGGAGGTGAATTACTCGCTGCAGAATTTTAGCCTCTGACCTTGTCTTGCAGCAACAATCTTTATATAGCTATTCCAGCTTAGTCCCGGTTGATGTTAGGGGAATCTGACGGTTGGGATAGTTGCTATATAAATGCAATACTTGCTTTGCTCTTTCAAATACGGTTCTTGGATTATAACAAAAACCATATTGTCAAATCCATTTGCCACCAGGTAATAAAGCCATTTGGATGGCACAAATAGTGCAACCACAGGAGAATATTTTACAGGGTAATTCTGCGTAAATGCTTTTATCATGTGGTTTGATGCTACGTGCATTTTGTATATTGGGAAGTAATTAGAAGGTACAGGGCTCCATTTTAATTCTGTGCCAGAGCGCGAAATGGATAGTCATAAATTTACTGCCCATTCTTACATCTCTCCAGTTGATTTTAATGGCAACAACAGTCAGGAGAGACGTAAAAACCTGTTCACACAAAGTGAGAACAGTCTGAATGGTGGCAGCTGTACTCCAGACTGATCCCTCAGTTCAGTTTAATAGAGACTATGGTATCATTTGAAAAAGAGCAGGAGAGTTGTGTCCTGGCCAATACTTATCCCTCAACCAACATCACTGACACTGATTAACTTGCTATTATCACACTGCTGTTGATGAAACCTTGCCCAGTACAAATTGGCCATTGTGTTTCCAGAATTACAGCAGCAGATACACTTCAAAGAGCTTCAATGGGTGTCAAGCACCGAGGTGTTCTGCAGTCATGGAAACCATTATAGAAAGCCTTTATTTCCATTGTCCCTGTTGATATTTGAAGCAATCGAAGTGAATGAAAAAGCATTGGTTTTTTCCAGTTTCAATCAAATAGTCAGCAAACGCACCAAACACTCAGTGGTAATTTACGATGAGGTCTCTTTTTACTCAGTAGCGCAAAAAGAAACGTTTTGAAAAGGATTGGGTCAGGTAATATGTTTTCCCGCTTGTAAGGCTCACGTTGTTTATTCACTTTGTCAGTCCTGAATTTTTTGGGTCATTGAGAAGTCATGATAGAAATGTATAAAATCAAGATAGTGCAAATGCTGGAATTATGAACCAGAAAATGCTGGAGAAACCCAGCAAGTCTGGCAACATCCATGGAGGGAGAAACAGAGTTAATGTTCTGAAATAAAGATATGCTGGCCTTCACATTATCAATGATTAGAAAGATACACCATGTTTCTGGGCCAGAACTCTCTTATTATTCTTGAATATAAGATCATTCTGTACCTTAGGTGTTATGTAACTAGCTATTAAATAGTATGTAATAAGCATATACTATTTAAATAAGGCTGAGTTTACCTTCTGTCTAAGATTTTGTGTGGATATCCTTCCCTCTATGGTACCAGTAGCCTAGACTAGTAACACCAAGTACGGTTACCTTGGGCTAAAAACTAACCCTGAAACGATCACCAATGACAGCAAATTTATCCAAGACATCGCAGATGGTTCTAGCAGAAACCAATGTATACCAGATGGTGGCAGTGGTGGGATTCTGAAGATTTCGTTTAGTTGTTGAACAAAATGTCGAACAGCAGTATGGATTTCAACTAGTCAGTACTCGCCTGAGAAAGAACTTGTGTTCTAGAAAAGCCTCAGCCACCTGAGGAGAATGAGCAAGGGAAGTCAGAAAACTGAAAGTGTATCTTTAGAAATATCTCCTTCTATATCAGCTTCTGTGAAAGCAACAGGCAGCAGTGAAGAGGCTGCACCAGCCATGGAAATAATAAACTTGTCTGCAAAACTGTATCTAAATTTCCTCACTCCTGGTATCACTGTAGTAAATCTCCTTTGCATTGTCTCCAGGTTATCTAACATTACAAAGGGATCTTGATTAATTGGGCCAAGGAGGATTGGCAGATGAAATTTAATTTGAGTAAATGCAAGGTATTGCATTTTGGTAAAACAAACAAGGGCAGGACTTAAACTGTTAATGTAGGGCCCTGGGTAGGTGTTGTCGAACAGGGAGACCTAAGGGATCAGGTACATATTTCTTTGAAAGTTGCATCACAGATAGACAGGGTGGTTAAGAAGGCATTTAGTACACTTGTCTTCATTGCTCAGACCATTGAGCCAAGGAGTTAGGACGTCATTTTACGGTTGTATACAACACTGGTGAGGCCACTTTTGAAGTATTGTGTACAGTTCTGTTCGCCCTGCTATAGGAAGGATTAAGTTGGAGAGGATTCACAAAAGATTTACAAGATGCTGAGAGTGGAGGAATTGAGTTATAAGGAGAGGCTGGACAGGCTGGGATTTTTTCACTTCAGTGTAGGAGTGACCTTAAAGAGGTTTATAAAATCATGACGGGTATAGGTGCAGTGAATAGCAAAGGTCTTCTCTCTAGGGTGGGGAGTTGACAATTAGCAGACATTTTTAAGGTGAAAGGAGAAAGATTTAAAAGAGACCTGAGGGGCAACTTTTTCACACAGAGAGTGGTTCATGTGTGGAGTGAACTGCCAGAGAAAGTGGTAGACTTAGGTACAGTTACAACATTTAAAATCATTTGGACAGGTACATGACTCAGAGAGGCTTAGGCGATATGGGCCAAATGCAGGTTAGTGGGATTAGCTTAGTTTGGGAAACTTGGTCAGCATGGATGAGTTGGATCAAAGAGTCTGTTTCCATGCTGTATGACTCTATGACTCTATGAAATCAGTTGGAAACTGGGGAAGACCAAGAGTCTTACCAGAGTTATAAGTGGGAAACGTAGTCTAAGGAAACAGTCGATATTGGACATCCTTTGTGAGTTAGGTCTCTCAGCAGAAAGGTGAAAAACTTTTACCCTTAAGGAGAAATTCTAGGCTGAGAAGCTAAAAAAAGACTTTAATTACTAAAGTAAGCAAAACACAAAATTGTTATAATTGTTAAAACTGTTGGGAAACTTCAAGAGAAATGTTTGGAAAAGAAAAACATTCATTAAGAATAATGTTTAAAACAGCAGCATAAATCAAAAAATGAATGTGGAAAACTTGAAGACATAAGAATAGTTTATTAACTAGTCTACTAAAAAGGAAAACAAATCTGTATTGCTTAACTGAAAATATTTCTCTACAAAGTGATGCCTTTTTGCAATGTAATTTTTTTTGAAAAGTTGACTAAATATATTGGTGAGGGTAGTGCAGTTGATGTAGTTTACATGAACTTTAGTAAGGTGTTTGACAAGATCCCATGGAAGGCTGGTCCATAAGGTAAGGCCATAGAATATAGGAGCAAGTTAGAAAACTGGATCCAAAATTGGCTTACAAATATGAGGCAAAGAGTGATGGTAGAGTGTTGTTTTTATAATTGGAAACCTGTGACCAGGGGTGTACTGCAGAGATCAGTGCTGGGACTCTTGCTGTTTGTTATGTACATTAACAACTAGAATGTGAATGTATAATTAGTATGTTTGCAGATGAAATAAAAACTAGTGGTGTTGTTGGCAGTGAGAAGGATGGTCTCAGGCTGCAGATTGATATTGTTCAGCTGGTAAATTGGGCAGAACAATGGCAAATGGAATCTAATCCTGATAAGTGCGGGGTGATGCATTTTGGGAGGTCTAATAAGCAAATGAAATGCACAATGAATGGTAGGAACCTAGAGAACTAAAGAACAAAGGGACATTGGTGTACAAGTCCATTGATTCCCAGCAAAGGAAGACAGGGTGGGAAAGAAGACATACAAGATACTTACCTTCATTAGCAGGCCATAGAATATAGGATCAAGGAAGTCTTGTTACAACTTTACAAAACATTGGATAGGCTACAGGTGTCACAAAAATGACACAGTTCTAGTTGTCACATTATTGGAAGGGTGGGATTGCACTGGACAGAGTACAGAGGAGATTCACCCGGATGTAGCCTGGGATGTGACATCTCAGTTATGAAGAGAAAGTGGATAGGCTGGGTTTGATTTTTTTGGAGCAGAGGAGGCTGAGGACAGAATCTGATAGAGAACAACGAGACTGTGAAAGGCATAAACAGAGGAGATTGTGATAATCTCTTCCCCACGACAGATGGTTTAAGATCAAACGGCATAAGTTTAAGCCGAGGACTATGTAGTTTACCGGAGATCTGAGAAAAACCTTTCTCACCCAGAGGGTGGTAGAAATATGGAACGTGCTGCCTGAGATGGTGATGGAGGCAGATACTCTCACAGTACTTAAGAAACACCTGGATAAGCACTTAAAAATGACAGGGCAGAGTAGGCTCTGGACCAAGTGCAAGTAAATGGGATTAGAGTAGTATGGAGTTTGTTGGTCATCAGAGACATAGTGGGCTGTATGACTCTATTACTATAAAGTGGTGCAAAAAACCTGGAAAAGAAGCACACAGGGTGCAAATCTTTGCTGGGAATCTGAAACAAGCACAGAGAACGCTGGAAAAACTCAGCAGGTCTGGCAGGATTTTTGTTGAAACTTTATTGCTGGAACAGCACAGCAGGTCAGGCAGCATCCAGGGAACAGGAGATTCGACGTTTCAGGCACAGGCCCTTCTAAACGTCGAATCTCCTGTTCCCTGGATGCTGCCTGACCTGCTGTGCTGTTCCAGCAATAAAGTTTCAACTTTGATCTCCAGCATCTGCAGACCTCACTTTCTCCTGGCAGGATTTTTGGACAGTGAGAGAGAGAAGGGGAGAGTTGGCATGAAAAAGTAGATTTTCCTCCATTTTGTAAAACCAAGGACAGTTCCTTCGATTTAAAGCACTTCAATAATTCTTGAAGACAATTTTTATACAAAAATATGACAGTTCCTAAACATTTCTTGAACATTTTGAAATTCTCAACTTTAGTTAACAGATATTAAGGGGAATTTATGGCAAGTAAAACAAGATGATAATGTCTTCATTAAATAAGATCTTAAAGATAAAGTTTTATGAGCAATATATATTCACTATCCAGTAGTTTATGAAAATTATTACCATCTTTCAAAAATTCGCTGAAAAGGATTTAATGATTAATACAGTTTAATTGATTGAACAATTTAAAAGGCTAAACAGTAAAAATCAGTTACAGCTTAAAAAGACAAAAGAAAATTCTTGCACAAGTTTAAATCGTTTAACTGTAAGAAGCTACAGCAGTCAGTTATACTGACAATGTAGGAAGTGGATTTTAAGAAAACAAATCCTTCCGATAGGGAATTTAACTAGACTAGATATTGTGTTACTTCAGGAATGCACCAAGATGCCCAAAGAAGAAAAAGTCAATACGTTTATAATAAGGGCAAAATTCTGAGGTTACCGGAAATCTGAAACAAACTCAGAGAATGCTGGAGAAACTCAGCAGGTCTGGTAGCATCAATGGAAAGGGAGTGAGAGATGGGGGTAATGTTTCATGTCTGGCACGACTCTTCTGCCAGGAAGTCAAGATGTTTATTGACTCTATAGGATTGTTTGCAGATCATTTTTTAATGTGTAAAAATGTAAGCGAAGAGACAGACACTTTTGATAATATTGTATCAGTATTTGATAATTACTTCACATCAAGCATCAATTATTTAATGAAGAGAGCAAGATTTAGTAGAAGAATACAACTTCCAGGTGGACCTGTTGACAACTTTAATGATTTCATATATTGTTAAAATTTTGTGATTAGGTGAGTTACAACATGAACCATGAGCCAAGTCAAGAGGGAATTGTCATTGGAAGTTTTGAAACATCTCTTTCAGGTATGTTTCATCAAAAGAGAACCCCACATTGGAAAAAGTTTTCCAAATGTGGTATAAGCTAAAATTTTAAAACAGCAAAAGAGAATTATTATGGAAAGCCAACCTAATTCAATAAGCTCATCAAACTTTGTCAACTTTTGAAGCAAACGCCAAACTTTGCTGGCCAGCATTTATTGACCGTTCCTCATTGCCCTTGTGGAGGTGGTGATGAGTTGTCCTAGAGTCATAGGGTCATAGAGATGTACAGCACAGAAACATATGCTTCGTTTCAACTTGTCCATGCTGACCAGATATCCTAAATTAATTTAGTCCCATTTGCCAGCACATGGTCCATATCCCTCTAAACCCTTCCTATTCATATACCCATCCTTATGCTTTTTGTATGTTGTAATTGTACCAGCCTCCACCACTTCTTATGGCAGTTCATTCCATACCTGTATTAGCCTTTGTATCCCTTTTAAAGCTTTCCACTCTCACTCTAAATGGGAAAAGACCATGCCTATTTAACTTATCCATGCCCCTCATGATTTTATAAACCTCTGTAAAGTCACACCTGAGCCTCCAATCCTCCAGAGAAAACAGCCCCTGCCTATGGGCGGCACGGTGGCACAGTGGTCAGCACTGCTGCCTCACAGGGCCAGAGACCCGGGTTCAATTCCCGCCTCAGGCGACTGACTGTGTGGAGTTTGCACATTCTCCCCGTGTCTGCGTGGGTTTCCTTCGGGTGCTCCGGTTTCCTCCCACAGTCACAAAGATGTGCAGGTCAGGTGAATTAGTCATGCTAAATTGCCCTCAGTGTTAGGTAAGAGGTAAATGTAGGGGAATGGGTGGGTTGCGCTTCGGCGGGGCGGTGTGGACTTGTTGGGCCGAAGGACCTGTTTCCACACTGGAAGTAATCTATTCAGCTTCTCCTTATAGTTCAAACCCTCCAGCCCTAGCAACATTCTTGTAAATCTTTTTTGAACCCTTTCAAGTTTCACAACAGCCTTCCTGTAGCAGGGAGACCAGAATTACACATGATATTCCAAAAGTGGCCTAACCAATGTCCTGCACAGCCGCAACATGACCTCCCAACTCCTATCCTCAATGCACTAACCAATAAAGGAAAGCAAACCAAATACCTTCTTCACTATCCTACCTAATTTTCAAGGAGCTATGAACTTGGACTCCAAGGTCTCTTTGTTCAGCAACACTCCCCAGGACATTACCATTACGTGCATATGACCTCCCCTAATTTGTCTTTCCAACATGCAGCACCTCACATTTATCTACATTAAATTCTAAATTCTTCTTGAATTCTGCAGTCCATTTGGTGCAGATAGACCCACAGTGCAGTTAGGTAAGGAGTTTCAGGATTTCACCCAGCGACAGTGAAGAAATGGCAATATATTTCCAAGTCAAGATGGTGAGTGATTTGGAGGGGTGTTGTTCCCTGTATCTATTGCCCTTGTCCTTCTAGATCAAAGTGTTTGTGGGTCTGGAAGGTGCTACCTAAGGAACCTTGGTGAATCTCTCCAGTACAGCTTATAGATAGTGAACACTCCTGCTACTGAATATCAGTGGTGGAGGGAATGAATATTTGTGAGTGTTGTTGGAGTTGCACTCATCCAGAAAAGTGGGGAATATTCCATCACACTCCTTTTCGTGCCTTGTAGATGGTTCACAGGCTTGGGAAGATTTTGAAGAGGGTAAATGTTGAGAGGATCTTTCCCCTCATGGGAGAATCTAGGACCAGAGGGCATAGTCTCAGAACAAAGAGGTGCCAAATTAAGACAGAAATGAGGCAGTATTTCTTCTTTCAGAGAGTTGTGAATCTTTGGAAGTTCTTGCCTCAGAGAGCTGTAGGGGCATTGTTACATTTATGTTTAAGGCTGAGATAGATTCTTGATCAGTAAGGGAATCAAAGGTTATGGTGAAAGAGCAGGAAGGTGGATGTGAGGAACATTGGATCAACCATAATCCTATTGAATGACAGTATAACCTCAAGGGGCCAAATGGCCTACCCCTGTTACTATTTCTAATGGTCTAGTGTTTGATATGCTCTAGTAGCCACAGTATTTATATGGTGACTCCAGTTCAGTTTATTGTCAATGGTACCCCCCAGCCTACCGAGAGAGGGCAATGTTGGAGATGATGATGTCAAGGGACAATGGTTAGATAGTCTCTTATTGGTGATTGTCATTGCCTAGCTTTTGTGTGGCACGAATGTAACTTGCCACTTGTCAACCCAAGCCTGGATATTGTCCAGATCGTGTTGCATTTGAACATGGACTGCCTCAGTACCTGAGAAGTTGTGAATGGTGCTGAACATTGTGCAATCATTAGTGAACATCTCCATTTCTGACCTTTATAATGGAGGGAAGGTCATTGATGAAACAGCTAACAGTGGTTAGGCATTACCCTGAGGAACTCCTGCAGAAATGTCCTGGAGCTGAGGTGACTGACCTCCAATAACAACAACTATCTTCCTGTGTGACCCCAACCAGTGAAGAGTTTTACCCCGGCTTCCCATTCAGTCTAATTTTGTGAGGGATCCTTGGTGCCACACTGAGTAAAACGTAGCCTTGATGTTAAGGGCAGTCACTCTCACCTCACCTCCAGAGTTCTTCTGCACGAGTTTGACGCAATGCTGCAATGAGGGGCATCCCGGGGGCGGCATGTTCTGGTCCAGAATGTTCTCAGGGCCTACAGTTCTGGAGGGAATGCAATTGGCTGAAGATGTGTGTCTGTGATACCGGGGAGCTCCGGAGGATGGCTGTATTATGCTTAATATTAGCAACGTTCAAAAGATTTCTCTGATACATTGCAGCAAAATTTAGCACTCACTGAAACTACTTCTCTGCACAACACACATAAAAAGCTTATGCAGATTAGTCAACACAGCATTAAGACATCAGAGTGTAAATGTGTCAGGTTGCAATGCTGTTGATTACTCTCAGGACATGAAACAATCAGGAAAGGGCTTCGGTTGCCAGTAATATGGAGATAGACTGCAGAATCTGTCAATCTCTGTGCTCGTGGGTATTTGTTTAGTTATAAATCAAACACATATTTGGCTTACGCTTGTCCCCAATCGAAGAGTTATTTATTATCACGCTAAACTTTTTATTTAATAACCAGCCATACACATACTGTGGCTGAGGCTTGGAATATTGTGATGAGTAACTCCCCATTGCCTCCTTAAAGCCTGACCACAGTTCATGAGACAAAAGTCAGGCCTGTGATAAAATGTACCCCAGCTATGGTTGGTGAACAAACAACAGGAAGGGGTTGTAATGGTGAGGAAGCTGTTTTTCTGAGTGCTCCAAGGTGATGGACAAGCTGCACAGGCATACAAAGCAGATCACCAACCTTCCAGATTAGTGTTATTTCAATCGGAAATTGTTATGAGCTTTCCTGGTGGGATCATGAATAACTCACCTCCTTGCTCCTCAAAGCTTGCCTGAGATCTACGAGACCCAATCAGGTGTGTGATGGAAACTCTCCGCTTGCCTGGATGAGTAGCTTCAACAATACTCCAGCAGCTCGATACCACCCAGAATGTCCACTTGATTGGAACCCCATTCACCACCTTTAACATTCACTTCCTCCATTATCAAAGCACGTTGACAGCAGTGGGAACTACTGACAAGATGAGCTGCATCCAGGTGCCTTCAACCTTCCAGGCCCGCAACCTCTCCCACATTGAAGGACAATGGGCAGCAGATACATGGGAACACCACCATCTGTAAGTTCCCCTCCTAGCCACACAGCATCCTGATTTGGAGCTTTATGGTTGTTTCTTCACTGCCATTGAGTTAAAACCCCCTTGCCTAGCATCACTGTGGGCATATCTAAGCACATAAACTGTAACGATTCAAGAAGGCAGCTAACCTCCACCTACTCAAGTGGACCTCAGGGGTTACATTATGAGGACAGATGATGCAAATTAAGTCTGTTTTCACTAAAATTAAGAAGGCTAAGTGGTGATCTGATCTTCAAGGTATTAACAGGAAAAGACAGGGCAGATAGATTATTTCCACTGGTTGAAGATTCTAGAACTGGAATTAGGCCCAGTGTTCAGGAGAGATGTTAGGAAGCACTTGTACACACATAGGGTGATGGACGCTTGGAACTCTCTCCCACAACTGGCAGTGGATGTTAGATCAGTTGTTAATTTTAAATCTGAGATAGGTACATTTATGTTAAGCATGGGTGTTAAAAGATATGGGCCAAAGACAGGTATGTGGTATTAGGCTACAGATCAGCCATGATCTCTGAATGGCAGAACAGGCTCTAGGGGCTGAATGGCCTACTCCTGTTCCTATGTTCCGATGTATTCAAGAGCAATTATGAACGAGCAATAAATCCCAACCTAGCCAGCAATGCCCACAATTTGGGAATGAATAATTGCAAAAACCTTACTGCTTAGAAGGTTGTTAACAGTATCATTGTTGTCTTTTGTATCTGCTCTTAAGGAGTAAATAGGGCCCAAATAGAGGGAACTGTTAAGATCCTGCTCACCCAGGAACTAGAGGATGGATGTAGGAATTGACCTGGGGTCCTGAATTAGCAGAATGAGTGGTCAGTGAGCAGTCTTGGGTTAAAAGTATTTAACAGAAAAGGGAAGAAAAAAAAGACAGAACAACCAGCTAACCCAAAAATCAGAATGAATGATAGTCATTGCTTATTGTCCAGGAAATTTGGACAGAGGTATATGCGCCAGCAGTACTGGGGAAGGCACAGTGCTGACTTGTTAAAAATAATGACAGTAGCACAGATAAGTGTCGGGAGCTGAAGAACTGGAAAGGAAGTTGCTCGACAGTCAGAACTGCAGAAACTTCCAAATATTGTAGCAGGTCCAAAGACGGGACACACATTGCAGTTTGAAAGCAATGACAGAAAAATGTGGCATAATGTTTGAACACAGCAGGATAGAGTCCTGGAGTGCACAAGTCACCATGACACAGAGGGAGCTCATTAGGTCCAGTGCGTGCGTGCCTACTGTTTACAGTGTAACCCAGTCAGTCCTTTTATCCTACATAGGACAGGAACATTCATATCTTCCAAGACAAATGATCCCATCGTCCCTGAATTCCTGAGTTGTGCTCATCAGAATTGAGTTGTACAAGACGCTACTACCCTCTATCTAGTTAGAACTGGAGCCAGAATTAGGTTTATTGCCAAGTATACTCAAGGTACAAAAGAACTGGAGTGCAGTGAAAAGTGTACAATGTCACTAACACACGGCACCATCTTAGGTACAAAAAAACAGAAAAAAGTTACACTTTATTACAGATATCCTACTATAAGTTAGGAAAATAAGAAATAAAGCTAAAATATAAATAATACAATGTTTCTATAAGGACCTGAATGGGAAATAAGAATCTTTATGGAGTTAGTAATACATACACACACTTTTCCTTAGGCTTTTGAATCTGAAAGAGAGAATCTGATGATCGGAATAGATTGTGAGGCGCATCTTCTGTGCATATGGCATGAAATCTGAAGTCTACCTGATGTTCGAGCCCCTCCTCCCAGAGCTCAGCACAATGTATCGTACAAAGGCTAGGTCACATCAGCAGCAATTGACTTGAGACTTCCAGCACCTCATAAACATGCTGTTCTGACCTGTCTGACCTCAGCCTTACATTATCCTCCTCAGGCAAACAGCAGAGGGTGTGTTGGCAGCTCCTTCCTTTGATGCAGGAAGTCACAGCAATGTTCAATCTAATTGGATTGATGACATGGCCGTGCCAACCTTGACTTTCTTTTAGCCAATTAAAAGGACAGTTTCTTCTCTTCAAGGTTACTCCCATGGCCAAGATGGACAGCCATAAAAAAGGAGCCAAAAGAATAAAGTAAAAGGTTTGAAAGATTTCACGGCAATGTTCAAATGGAGAGGGTGAAAGATATCTGACCAGGAGCCCTCACAGTTTCTTGCCTCCCTGAACCTGTTACAGCCTTGCTCCTGTTCAATAAGTTTAAAGGTTGAGGTAAATTGAGTTCAGTTCTGTATTGAGAAAATCATCTTTCAGATGAAGGGCAGACATAGCTCAGTAGTGGGTGAGCATGAAGAGGCAATAGAGTAGTCTATGACCCACCAGCTCCAAACCCACCCATCGAAAGTTGGCGCATAATACATGAGGCATCCTACTGATGGTCACCCACTAAGCAGCTGGCTAACAGCATTTGGAGGTGGTGGACAGTGTGCCCAACCCATTAGTGTGATATCGGAGAACAGAGGGGCAGGCCATGATGGATGAGATGTTGACTCTGGGTTCTGACTGCACTCCATTACCTTGGCTCTGATTTCCAGGGTCCAATGCCAGGGTATGAGGAGCTTGCAATCACACTCAGACCCTACAGGCTTCTAGGAAATTGGGGAAGGCCAAATGGGCCTTACAGCCATGGATGACCAATTGCTGACACCAGTGGGAGGTAGTGGGGGGGATAGGGCCATATGGATCAGGGCACTCTTTACAACCACAGTCTTTTCTCTGCCCATCTGCCATTGGCACAGACTCTGGCTGGTGCATAATGTAGTGCCCACCTGATCTATCCAGGTTTTGGAATGTCACTTCCAGTAGATCAGTGGTCTGCTCAGTGACGGACCTGATCATGTCATGCCTTTCCTTATAATGACACTTAAGGTGTGTCCTTGGACCTGCTCCTTGAACCATCTGCTATTTTTATAGATAGTGCCCATTATTGGCCCTACGCAAACATCCGCCCAAAGCATCCATGTCTGTAAACATCCCTGGCACCCAGGGTGTCTGAGGGTGTATATGTTATAGCTGCTTCCTGGATAACTTATACAATTCGTTGATTGAGGTTGCTCACTCTCGGCATGTTTATGGCATGATATCTCCTGCCATTGATACCCTGGCTGAGTTGCTGGTGTTTTGATGGCTACATGGGGATAATCAATGACAGCTGGCAGCCAAGGGATTAGGGCTACAGCTGTTACAACTGTTATTCTTTGCTGTAAAGGAAATGGATTGATGTGCATTTCTGAACAAAGTATCATTGAAGACCTTCATGTGGGGATGTGCTGCAGGTTAGCCAATCCCACTGCAATCTCCACTGGTGGTCTGTTAAAGAAGCTCAAAGTAACTGTCACTTTTAAAATTTGAAGTTTGTCAGCATTGGGACATGACTGACTCTTATGGAAGGTGAAGTCTTCAGAGATGTTATCACTCTCTCATCTTCTGTTTCAACATTTTAAGTTCAGATGGGAATATAAATGCTCCATGACTCTATGACTGTATGACTCTACACAGCTCTTGCCTACATCTGCTGCTGCCTTCCCCACACAGACACTCCCTTCCTACATTTCAGCTTGCTCCGGGCCCTGGCCAGTTGACGTCCTCCTGCTGCCTTTCCTGCTCCCTCTCCTCTCCTCCTGCTGAACGTTTAATGCCTGTAAGGGACACTGTTTCACTCCACAGACTAATGCTGGGATATTTGCACTGGTTTCAGATGACTCCCTGGCATAACAGACCTGAAGCTGATCAGAGATTAATGAACAGCAACGTTTGCACAAATAATGATCTCAGTATCGGGTGAGGTGATGAAAAATACTGAGATGTATTGTCATAGGTAGGGTGCGAGACTTGGCAGGGAGACGGGTGATTATGAACATGTGAACAAACTTGTTCACAGCATTATTTGAGAGAAGATGTAAGATTTCATGCCTACCAGGAGACAGTTCTCTTTAACAGCCTTGCGGCAGAGATGAAGTCCTTGTCTGTGGACAGTTGATATTCACTGGCAGTGAGACACACCCATCTTTAACAATTCCTCTCCTGAACCCAATCAAAGTCAAACAGTAGACTCAGTAATCTTTCCTTCATTCCAGCCTCGGGCAACTGCCTGTGTGGAGTTTGCACATTCTCTTCATGTCTGCGTGAGTTTCCTCCTGCAGTCCAAAGGTTAGGTGGATTAGCCATGCTACATTATCCATAGTTCCCAGGGATGGGTAGGTTAACCATGGGAAATGCAGGGTTACAGGTACAGGGTAGGGAGATGAGTCTGGATGGGATGCTCTTCGGAGAGTCAGTGTGGATTCAATGAGTCAAATGGCCTCTTCCACAATGTAGGGATTCTGTGATTCCCACTAATGTCAGTGATAACACCACCTCCAGCCCTTTCATCAATTCTTGAAAATAAAAATGTGAATCCTATTGACCTCGTTTCCTATACACCCATGTCATTACTACATGGCGATGTTTTATTGTGTCATCTGGACTCTTAAGTACCATAAGTGGTGTTTATGTTCTACTTATAAAACGATAGACAGAATGCCAACTGCACAGCCTGTCCACATGTTGTAATGATAGTGGGTCAGTGTGACTAAGTATGGTAATGTCCAAAACAATATTTTAACTACCGTGGGACTGTGACAGTCCTGCTCTGGAGAGATAACATTCAGCCAAAGAAGTTAAATTAAAGCCACATCTTCCCTCCCAGATAGATGCAAATATCCCAGCATTAGTTCAAAGCAGAGAAGGGGAATTCCCCACAGGTGCCCTGGCCAATATTTATCTCTCAAAGAACGCCTGAAGACAGACGGTCATTAAAGCTCCTGCATTTCCTACTTTACAAAGTGGCACGACACTTCAACATTAATTTCTTGGCTGTAAAAGTATTTTGAGAAATCTTCAGTCCCGAGCAAGTGAAGCCGAAATAGAAGCATCTTTCCACTGACAACTGACAACTTGGAACTGAGAGAACTGCAATAACGATTGTTATATTTATCGATTGCTGTGGGCAAAATCTTTCACTCAGCAGGGTTTCCTGCCCCACCATCTGAAGAGGCAATAGGCAATGTATACCCATCAATCACATTAATTCTCCATCCTTCACTCTGTCAGTGACCATCCCTCCCACCCAACCTCAGAGTGCTGCTGACCAACCCTGTATACTAGAAATACTAAAATACAATGCAGAAGTCATATGCTTGACCACATCTCCCTCATCTGGAAGGAAGAGCATTCCAGGGGACATCTGAGATGCTGTAATTTTGAATGTCTTCAAGAAAAGTCACTACGGAGGGGTCACCACAGGGAAGGTCATTGCCAACATCACCTTCATTCACCTCCTCCCATCGTCTGAAGAACTCCTACTGGAGTCACAATGCAATTGCGTCCATCCATAGTTACTTTGGACTGACTGTCGCTGCTTGATAAGTCCAAGGAAAGTACAGAGAGCAATGTAACCTCGATACACGGCCTCTTTCACTCTCACTAGGACCTTCGATTCTGTCAACTGTCAGGGATTATGGAGCATCCTCCTCAAATTCATTGCTATCTCTGCCTGCTGCACAACAATGTGCAATCTGTGATCCATGCCAACGGAGATCCAATAGGTGTGTGATAGTCAAGCAAGATTCTACCATTCCACCAAAACTCTCTTTCATAGTCCTTGGTGCAATACTCCACCCTATACCAACGAAGCTTGCTGCAGAAGTGGAGCTAATCTACAGCACAAGTGGGAAACTGTTCAACTTGCATGTCCTGCAGTCCTGAACCAAGGCCATGCCAAGTTGTGCTGTCAATATGTAGTATGGTAGCACTTGAATATGTGCACATTCAGAGGCTGAGTTCCAAATTGTTGTAGACACATTCCCAAAGTCATAGAAGAGAATGGACCTTGGTCTCCAGGGCAACTGTGTTACCAGGCCAATGATGTGCCACCCCCATACCTTTAGCAGGTCTTCTTCCTTTCCCTCCCACTCTATCTAAGTATAGTCCCAGGCTGTACAGGTGGGGTAGAGAGAGCTTGCCCTATGCTTGCGCCTGGTGCCTGGTCTTGGCACTTTGACCAGGCATCCCTGGGCAAGCTGGACAGCCCAGTGTCTCCCACCTAGAGGGAGATTCACCCTCCTCGATTTGAACTGCCCTAGTGTCAGGGACTGCAGGCAGGTTGGGGATGGAGGGGTCAACTGCTGGCACTGCTGAGGGGAGACCTCAGAGTGGGGGAGCCGGCCTGTGTACGGTCTGTCCTCTGGCACGGTGCCTCTTGGCACCACCCTGTCACCTTGGAAGCAAGGGGCACCTGGAGTGAGCTCAAGACCCTTGATCCTCCTTGGCATTGGTGCTGAGTTTCAGTGACTAGAGCAACAGAGCACAGGTCCGTGTGTCTATCCAGCAGGGTCTGAGAGTGCCAGACGTGTATCTCCATGGCGTGGAGATAGCCAGACAGTCACATGTCAGAGTCAGCATGGCACAGATAGCATTGGTTGACTCCTTCAATCTTTGTGTCAGTTTATGCAGTGCCTCTAACAAACCTACCTGCTACCCCTGGGTGTTTGCATGAGGTTATTAACTTCAATGAGGTCCTCTTCTGCCTGGGGGCTGAGCAGGCACCCTTGTCTGAGTGCCAGCGAGTTGGGCAATACTTCCAAAATCAGCTAACGTAGCTTCCGGGGTGTCAGTGTCTGAGTTGGTGGAGGCTGGGGGATCCAGCCTTGCCAGGCCATCCTCCGAGGGATCTTTGGCCATTCTCTCCAAGGTGATGATGTCAGGCCAGCGATCAGGCAGATGCCACTTGACAGTGAATCTTTACTTGGTTGTCAGGACCCAGAGCTTTCTGCATCCCTACATGAGCTGTCACAGCCCTGTTCCGCTAAAACAAGAAGCCTCTCCTTTTAGGAATCTTCACCAACCATCTTGGCTCTCTCTGTTCGAATGAGGAATGTGTTCTCCTGGAATGAGACAGAGGGAGGGATTGAGTGAGGTGAGGGAGCTGGCATGGTTGCCATGGGTGTCCAGGTGGAAGATAATCAGTGAGTTGGCAGGGCAGAGGACATGCAAGGTGCATGGGCATTGGGATGGGTGAAGGCAATGGAAGGAAGATGATGCATGTAACAATGGTAACTCAGCAGACTTGTTGGGAGGTCGCTACAGTGGCAGAAATAGATCAAGTGTGAGGTTGTTGGAGAGATGATGATATTGGGGAATCCCAGAAAGCCTCATACTTACCACCTTAGAGGTTTGGTACATGTATCAAAGTGAGCAGTGTGAAATTGCATGAGAACTCTCACTAGAGCACACAGAGAGAAACTCCCCAATGCTGTCACTTTGCTGTTTATGATAAAATTGAGACCACTGTTTCCATTGATCAGAGAAGGTGAAAGGTTACTGATTTAGGACAATCACACAAGTCTTTACCCAGAGGTTTGGAAATTATGAATTTCCTGCAATATACCAGCCACTAATTGAAAAGGGAACAGAATACCTAGGGTGTGGAGACAGGCCATTCGGCCCATTGAGTCCACACTAACCCACTGAAGAATAACCCACTTTATAGCCCTGCATACAACATGGCTAACCCACACATCCCTGGATACTATGGGCAATTTAGCATGGCCAATTCACCTAACCTGCAAAGAACATCCCACTCTGTAGCCTTGCATATCTTATGGCTAACCTACCAAGCCTGCACATCCCTGAATACTATGGGTGATTTAGCAGGGCCAATGTACCTAACATGTACACCTTTGGACTGTGGGAGGAAACCGGAGGACACTCACGCAGACACAGGGAGAATGTGCAAACTGTAAACAGTCACCTGAGGGTGAAATTGAACCCGAGTCCCTGGCGCTGTGAGGCAGCAGTGCTAACCACTGAGTCACCGTGTCACACCATAACAGTCGCTCAATAGGAGAAATGTTTCCAGGAAGTGAGTTGGGTACTGGGTATCTCACGGGGAATGGTTTGACCTGTCTCTTTCTGTTCTGTCACGTTCCAAAAACATGTGCTGTGAAATTTTCTGTAATTATTTTGTTTTATGTGGCTAATACTATGGTAATGAAGCTATTCTGGTAGTTTTCATTTGTGTTTAAATGTCACAGTGCACTTGAAGGAAAATATATAAAATTGGTGAGCTCAGTGAGACTATCTTTCCTCTGTGCACTAAGAGTTAACTCAATATTTAATGGTTCATCCTTGAGAGATAAAAATCTAAATTTAACAGCCAAAATCATGCCAATGCAAGTAAAATGAGGGGAACTGCTTACTTGCAGCTCGCTGAAGACATCTGTTAGGAAATTTTTTTTCTGTAAAATAATTTTGAGAAGGCTTCATAAATAATATCTTTAGAAGAAATGAATCACTTAAACAATCAGGGAGGACTAATTTCTGTATATCTTTGGGCAATTCTAAAGGGCAGCAGAAACACATTTTTTTTATTGTCTTGAATAGTATAATCACTGGATGATTGGGAATCACTATGAGGCATTGTCAACTTTGCTTTCTCTCTACAGATGCTGCCAGACCTGCTGAGTTTTTCCAGCAGTTCTTGTTTCTGTTTCTGAATTCCAGTATCTGCAGTTTTTTTTGTGCCTTTTTTAATTTATTACATTATATCTGGTTATCTTCCTGCTTCATTTTATTTGATATTTTCCATCCCCAACGATGTTACTTGGGTCTCCCTCATTGTCATTAACTCCAACCTCCTGTCTAATACTTATGGTGTCAAACCAACACTGAGTGGGTTAGTTGAGGAAGTATGTAAACTTACATCAGGTAGTAATCCCACCACAGTCGGAAAAGCAGTGAAGGTTAATTTAAAAGTAAGGTTTCATTTGTATAGCACCCATCACATCCACAGGATGTCCGATAGTGCTTTGCAACCAACATGCTTGTTTTGAAATGTAGGAAAAGTGGAAGTCAGTTTGATGAGTGGCACAGTGGCTCAGTAGTTAGCACTGCTGCCTCACAGTGACAGGGGCCCAGGTTTGATTCCACCCTTGAGTGACTATGTGGAGTTTGTACATTGTCCCCATGTTTGTGTGGGTTTCCTCCCACAGTTCAAAAATGTGTGGGCTAAGTGAATCATAGGAATTGGGTCTGGATGGGATGCTCTTTGGAGGGTTGATGTGGGCTGAATGACCTCCTTTAGCACTGTAAGGGTTCGATGTTTCAATTTGTGCACAGTGAGCTCTCGCAAACTGCAATGGGATCTTAACCTGATAGGTATAACTGGAGGTCCTTGATGGATAATATCAGTCAAGATATACACAATAAATTTCTAGAATTGGTCTTCATCGCTTCCTGAGGTCATGCAGAGGTCACAGTCAATTATTCATGGATAGTACAAAAGGAACTCAAGAACCAGACTGGGATCCTTAAGATGATGCCATAGCCAAAATGATTCAAAATAATTTTGATGAATGCTATTTGACAGATGCTGAAGAGAGTTAACTTGAATTAGATTTTTTTTCACGTTTATAAATAGTGGCCACCTATACCAACACCAGCAGCTCACATTTTATACCTGGTGCTCCCTCCGCTGCATTTTTGACACTTCAGAGGTCAATTGCTATTCCGCAATCAATGGTAATTTAAGTGTAGTGTCTGCTATAAAGTTGAAAACCCAACAGGCTCATTTCTACACAGCTAACCATGTTGACCAGATAATCTGTTTTCTGTGGTGTTAGTTGAGGGATAAATATTGGCCAGGGCAAAAGGGATGGCCTTCCACCTCGTCTGTGAAATAGTGCCATTGGATCTTTCATTTCTACCGAAACAGGAAGATGGATCTCTGATTACCATCTCACTGAAAAGAAAGCACTCCTGCAGTACTGTACAACACTACAGCGCAGTACAGGCCCTTCGGTCCTCGATGTTGCGCCGATCTGTGGAACCAATCCGAAGCCCATCTATCCTTCACGATTCCATTCTCGTCCATATGCCTATCCAATGACCATTTAAATGCCCTTAAAGTTAGCGAGGCTACTACTATTGCAGGCAGTGCATTCCATGCCCCTACTACTCTCCGAGTAAAGAAACTACCTCTGACATCTGTCCTATATCTACCACCCCTCAATTTAAAGCTATGTCCCCTCATGCTAGCCATTGCCATCTGAGGAAAAAGGTCTTCACTGTCCACCTTATCTAACCTTCTGATTACCTTGTATGTCTCAATTAAGTCACCTCTCAACCTTCTCCCTAACGAAAACATCCTCCAGTCCCTCAGCCTTTCTTCATAAGAACTACCCTCCTTACCAGGCAACACCCTGGTAAATCTCCTCTGAACCCTTTCCAAAACTTCTACATCCTTCCTATAATGCAGTGACCAGAACTGCGTGCAATACCTCAAGTGTGGCCACACCAGAGTTTTGTACATATACAACATGACCCCATGGCTCTGAAACTCAATCCCATGCTACCAATAAACGCTAACACACTGTATGCCTTATTAACAACCCTATCAACCTGGGTGGCAGCTTTCAGGGATCTATGTACAGGGGCACCGAGATCTCTCTGCTCATCTACAATTCCAAAACTCTTACCATTAGCCCAGTACTCTTTATTCCTGTTGCTCCTTCCAATCTGAATCAACTCACATTTTTCCGCATTAAACTCCATTTGCCACCTCTCAGCCCAGCTCTGCAGCTTATCTATGCCTCTCTGTAACCTACAACATCCTTCAGCACTATCCACAACTCCTCCGACCTTAATGTCATCCTCAAATTTACTAACCCATCCTTCTACGTCCTCATCCAGGTCATTTATAAAAATGACAAACAGCAGTGGCCCCAAAACAGATTCTTGCGGTACACCACTAGTAACTGAACTCCAGGATGAACGTTTCCCATCAACCACCTCTCTGTCTTCTTTCAGCTAGCCAATGTCTGATCCAATTTCTAACCTTGACTTTTTTGAGTTCAAGCCATGGAATGGGACTTGTACTTGCAACATTGTGACTCTGAGGCAGAACTGCTAGCAACTGAGCCATAGCTAGCAACTTATAGTCATAAAGTCGTAGAGTCATATGGCACAGAAACAGACCCTTCGGTCCAACCAGACAATGCCAAACAATTTGAAAGGTTTCATTTATGTAGCATCTGTCATATCCACAGGATGTCCCAAAATTCTTTGCAACCAATGAACTTGTTTGGAAATGTAGCCATTGATGCAATGTAGGAAAAGTGGAAGTCAATTTGACGGGTGGCTCAGTGGTTAGCACTGCTGCCTCACAGTGCCAGGGGCCTGGGCTTGATTCCACTCTTGAGTGGCTTTTAAACTAGTCCCACCTGCCTGCTCCTGGTCCATATCCCTCCAAACCTTTCCCATGCATGTATCTATCCAAATATCTTTTAAACATTTTAATTGTACCCACATCTGCCACTTCCTCAAAAAGCTCATTCCACTCTCTGTGTAAAACATTTGCCCGTCATGTATTTTTTTTAAAACTCTCTCCTCTCACCTTAAAAATGTGCCCTCTAGTTTTGAAATCCTCCATCCTCGGAAAACGACAATTGCCATCAACACTGTCCACACACCTCATTATTTCATAAATTGCTACAAAGTCACCTCTCAACCTCCTATGTTCCAGTGAAAAATGTCCCAGCCTATAGAGCCTTTTATTATAACTCAAATCTTCCATACCTGGCAACATCCTGGTAAATCTCTTCTGAACCCACTCCAGTTTAATACTATCCTTCCTGGAACCGGGCGACCAGAACTGGACACAGTATTCCAGAAGAGGCCTCAGGTAGCCAGCCCTGAGATGCCAGCGGACAATTTCCCCCAGGAGCTGCTCCTGCTTCCTCAAAGAGGAACACTGGCCGTATTGAGTTGTACAGGGTTCGTGTCCATTAATCTGCTTGCACTGGGTAGGTCCTGGAGGTGAAATTACAGTGTATGAGGCCGATGCACTACCTGTTAACCAAGCAACTGGTCCCTGTTTGTGAAAAATAGAGGGAGTGCAGCTCACATGCATGAAATGTTTCTATAAATAAATCTGATAGGAAAGCTCATGAGTTCCTAGATTCTAATCAGTCCGTCAACTGCTTCGAAAATTCTCGGGTGAAAATTAATTGTTGTTTTCCATCTCTATCAATTCAGCCTTTTTTTTGAGATTGCTGCAACTGGTTTCACAAAAACTCTGAGATTTGTTTTTTCAATTGCAAGCGATGCCTTAATAGCTGCTTTTTGACATTTTGATTGTAAATTTTGACGCAAATCTACAGTCTGTTGTAAAAAAACAGCGACAGCCTCATGTAACACACTCATGCAGTGTAGAAAGCTAGACATTAGTTCATCATTTGTGGAAAAATATAGCTCTGTCACGTCAAAGAAACGAACAGAGCTGTTACAATACACAGACTGGGAAGGATCTTGTGGTTCCAGACTGTAGAACTTGTTAAAATTGGTGACTTCAACCACAAGCCATTCTATTCCCCCAATTACCTCTCTAATGGAGCTGCTCATTAGCGAGAAATTAGATTAGGTTAGATTCCCTACAGTGTGGAAACAGGCCCTTTGGCCTAACCAGTCCACACCGACCTTCTGAAGAATAACCCACCCAGACCCATTTCCCTCTGACTAATGCACCTAACACTGTGGGCGATTTAGCATGACCAAACACAAGAGTTAATTTGAGCTATTTAAACAAATAACGTTGATGAAACGCGCTGCTTGGTCAGTATCTCCAGATGTCAGAGTCTAGAATGTAGGCTTTTCCAAGAGCTATTTACACAACGTGTGCTTGAAGGGGGGTGGGTGGGACAGTAGGCAAAACTTACCCTTGCAATATCAGAGCTGAGAAGCAGCATTGTTTCTGGGAGTAGGTTAGATCAGAGCTGATCTGTATTCCCCACGCCCAGTGACTTGTCTTTGGTCGCTCTCCCTTGAGGTTTACCAACTCTGACAGGACGTACCCCTAGAGGTTCCATCATCTCCCACCTTCAGTCATTGCTCCCTGTCAGCTTTTATTCTCTCTCCTTTCCCCGGTATTGTTCTGGCTAGTCAGTAATCTAAGCAATTCGAGACAGCATTTGACCTTTCGCTTAAGGTTGCAAGCGCCAGTTCCCCGGTCAAGAGTTCAACTCTCGAAGATGCGGAGGGCTAGAAACTTAATCCCTGGATACCTTTACCAAGAGAAAAAAAAAGTACTTTTTGTCAATCTTCGTCTCTAATTGGCCCAACATCTACAGGTCGTTCTGCTATAATGCATGTTCCGCCAGCGCAAATTGGCTCTAACATGATTGACGGCCTGTGGACATTGTTTGGATAACGCAATCTTTCTACTGAACGGGTATAGCGATCTTCCTCAGAGGGGTTTTCCCACAATGTGATTTTTCTATCACACGAGGTTGCAGAGGAACACCACTGTTAGAGCACAATGACCTGTACCGATATTTTGAGGAGAAATAGACATTAACATTTTAAACAAAGTCACGCTGAATTGCAGGAAAAAAAAATGGTCTGGCAGCATCTGAGTGGAGAACACAGGAGACATGCTGAGTTTACTCAGCAATTTCTGTTTTTCTGTGTTCTGGAGAGGTAGTTCTGGCATCAGACATCAATGGGCTGTTTCCCCTCGCCTCCTTTCAACTCTTCCCAGCTCTTTGCTGAGGTAGTGAATGCACCGACTATCGGTCTTTCATTTAATGGTTGAGGATTCTCCGTTTCGGTGCCTCTTGACAGTAGTTTTGCTCTTTTCCTCTCAACAGTAGATTGGGAGTAAGAGCAGCTCATAGTGAAAGGTCAGGCAGAGTAGTTAGCTGAGATGGACTTTCTGATACTTCTCCCCATGGTAGAGAGAAAGAGAGAGAGGTGGATGCTTTTGAGAGGTGGACATTTGTGCTATATCACCTCCACCCAAGGCTGAAGCCACCTGTCCAGGAACCAATCAGATGGTTGTTACTAAGCTGAGCTCTCCTGAACCCACAGCTGGTGCTGATTAAAAGGCCAATAAGAAGACTGTCCCTCGGCAAGAATGCCCTGAGGGATCCGGCAACCACCTCCACAACTCCCTACCTCTATCACACCCCTGCTGGACCCAACCTCACCACTTACCCCGGCACAGCCTGATTGCCCCCTCTCCCTGCCAGGACATAGTCCCTGCCATTCTACCCCAGGATCTGACACCACTCCCTCACACATCAACCAACAGCACTTTCCACCTCCAGAGACCTGTAACTTCCCCCGCCACTGGATCCAACATTCTCCTCACATCCCCTACCCCACACCACCAGGACCTGACACGCGTTCAAACCCCAAGACACAACACAAGATCATTTCCCCAGCACCCACTGCCAGATCTGTTGCCTGTTGACTCTCTCTGTTAGAAGACACTGAGCATTCTTTAACTTCATCAATTGTCAAAGTCTTAAACAGCAAGTATCAAAAATATCCAAATACCAAATTATTCTTAAATACAAAGTGTAGACAGTCAAAGGAAACCATACTAGCAAACCTTCTGCTAAATTAATACTGCGCTAAAATCGAAACACATTACCTAGGAATATGTAGCTGGCCACGGTTCCTTTGTCCTCCCTCACCTCACCAACACCTCACTCTCACCTCACCCTCACCTCACCCTCCACTTCACCCTTACCAACACCTCAC